>NC_072739.1:136013294-136260784 GCF_026930045.1 Uloborus diversus
TCGAACGTTTTGAGGTGTGCTGAGTCAATTTCGACCATTTTTACTTTCTTCTATATCTAATATATAGAAGAAAGTATTGGATTCGTGCAAATTTTCGAATTTTGACGGATTCGAACGTTTTGAGGTGTGCTGAGTCCATTTCGACCATTTTTGGAAAATGTCTGTCTGTCTGTGTGTGTGTGTGTGTATGTGTGTGTGTATGTATGTGTGTCACGTCTGTGTGTGACCAGTTTTTTGTGGTCGCTCTACAACAAAAACTACCGCATGAAATCGAACGAAATTTAGTACACATATGTGCCCCTATGTGAACTTGTGCCCATTAGTTTTTGGCGCGAATTCCTCGGAGGGGGGTGGAGCAATGGGACGTTTTTCGAGTTACGCGTGCTTGCTATTCCTCAGGAAGTTACTGGCGGAATCAAACAAAATTTGGTCCATATGTTGGTATTAACAGGAACAGGTGCTGATTCAATTTTGGTGTCAATAACTCAAACGGGGGTTGAGCTATAGAACGTTTTTTGTCGTCAATTGTGACTGCAGTATCTCAAGAAATAATGAACGGAATGAAAGAAAAATTTATCGGCAAGTAGCCCTTAGTGGGTATAAGAACTGATTTTATTTTTGTGTCAACAGCTAAAAAGGGGGTAGCGCAATCACCCGTTCTTTTTTTCCATTTTGAGTGCCCTATCTCAAGAAGTAATGCTACGTTCTGGTTGAAATTTGGAATATATGTGAATCCATATGTAAACAGGCTTTGGTTCTATTTTGACGCCGATCGCTCCAAGAGGTGTTGATTTTTTTTTTTTTTTTTTTTTTTTGCGAATAAAAATATATTTATTAATGCAACAATAAGAAAGATAAATCGTAATAGATTGTCGTCTGCGTATTTCTCGTGATTTTAATTGTATGGAAATGATAGGAAATATTCATAGACTAATAATAAGAGTAGACCGAGCTTTCTCATTCTTGCTGATGAAAAAAATTGGTTCATAGATGTATCATGTGACTAGTGGAAGGGCTTGGCGAAGACTTTGGCAGCATGGTTGCTAGATGGCAGCATTATCTATAGTTTGGCACTCGACATGTATTTTAAGACAATGTGTTTTCATTAAAAAAAACTTCCAGGTGCAGAGATTGAACTGTTTTTCTTTTAGTTATGCATTATTTTGACATTGGTAATAGTTTTTGATCAGTTTTCGGTAACTTTTATTTCATTTGGAGCTGTCAGCGTTGGCGTGAACGAAATGGCGTAAACGTTTTGCGTTAACGCAAAAATGTACTAATCGGTATCTTAAATTGAAACTGTAGGTAAAAATCTTACCGTTTGCTGATTCTTCTTGGTCGCTTGCATCTTTTATTGCTTAGAGAGTTATTGAAATTGAATAAAGAAAATGCACAATACTATCTAAACGAAAAACTCACTATATTAACAAAATATTTACAACTTAGAATAACAAATTTACAAATCGGACTCCATAAATGATCATTCTTCCGTGTTCCATCAATTCTATTTATTTTATTTCTCGCTCGCGTTGATCGTCTGCTACAATCAACGCCCGCTGTTGCTAGGATATCCACCAGTCACATGGTTTGGTTTATGAGCAGCAAAAGGGTTGCCATAGCTCGGTCTACTCTTATTATTAGTCTATGGAAATATTATCTCAATGATTTAAAATTTTTAACTGTTGCCATCTTATGTTTGTTAACAAATAAAATATTTGTAATTCATTCAAGCAAGGCTTTTAAAATAACTTTCAATTTTCGCTCTTTGCTTTGCTTTTGCAATAATTTAGACATTGGGTCAAGTTTTTGCATGTGTAATTTTGTTTTTGTTGGGAATATTGCTTCCTCGTCAAGCATGGGGAGGGATCAGAAAAAAAAAAAGAAAAAGAAAAATATAGAAGAAAGTTTCGTGATGGCCACAACATACTAGTTGGAAAATGTCAGTGTGTGTGTGTGTGTCACGTCTGTTTGTGACTAGTTTTTTGTGGCTGTTCTACAGCAAAAACTACCCCATGAAATCGAACGAAATTTGGTACACATATATGCCGCTATGTGAACTTGTGTCCATTGGTTTTTGGCGTGAATTCCTCCAAGGGGGTTGGTGCAATGGGACGTTTTTTGAGTTATGCGTGCCTGCTATTCGCCAGCAAGTAACTGGCGGAATCAAACAAAATTTGGTCCATATGTTGCCCTTAACAGGTACAGGTGCTGATTCAATTTTGGTGTCAATAGCTGAAACGGGGGTTGAGCTAAATTTTTTTGCTGTCAATTGTGACTGTTGTATCTCAAGAAATAATGAACGGAATCAAACAAAAATTTATCGGCAGGTAGCGCCTAGAGGGTATAACAAATAAATGTTCGTAATTATTTTAAGCAAGGCTTGCAAAATAATTTTCAATTTTTATTCTTTGCTTTATTTTGAGGTAAATGGGAAATTCGCAACTCCAGAGCTCGAATACGCTACCTTGCGGTGATTAACAATACTAAAGAAAAAAGGTAAAACATTCCATTCCACGTGTTTTCTTTGGGGTGAGTTACAGGCTTCAGACAGTTTATGTTGTAATATAATTTCAGAAGAATAGAAAAGAAAGTTTTCCACAAACACGATGAAAAAGTACTGCCATAAACTAAGCGTCAAAGCAAGTTATAAGTTACGGCATTTGTTTGTTTTACCTTTTTCATCCGCCATTTAACAGTAACTGCAGTGCGCCCAATAGTTTATTGGAGTTGCGAATTGGAATGATCGTCAAGTTTTGACGTGTTTAATTTTGTTTTTGTTGGGAATATTGCTTTCTCTTCAAGCATGGGGAGGGATCATAATTATTCGCAACTCCAACAAACTATAGGGGGCACTGCAGCCACCGTCTAATGGCGGATGGAAAAGGTAAAACAAACGCACGCCGTAGCGTAAAAAATGCTCATAAGACTAGTAAATTTTGTCTTTATGCATGATTTTTCCGCTTTATTCTTTCCAAATTAATTGTCAAAGTCTTGGGGATATTCTGGTCCACGTAGAAAGAAATGAGAATTCAAGAAGCATTACTAAACATCAAAAATTGATGCAAGTTTCGTTGTTTTAAGCAGCCATTTCCACAATGTTGAATTCGATATTTATCGATTCTTGATAAAACTAAATAATAATTGTGGCCTGACAAGAATAACAATCAATGCTAGATAATTTAATTATATGATATTATGAATTATTATCAAAAGAAGATGATACTTCTTTGCCTTGCTTGGCTAGCGCTAATTGTTTTGCATTTGTAGCAGAGTTATTTCTCTCAAAACAAGCACGCATAACTCAAGAAAAGTCCCATTGCTTCACCCCCCCCCCTTGGAAAAATTCGCGCCAAAAACCAATGGGCACAAGTTCACATAGGGGCACATACAGTGGCTCCCAAAAGTGTTCGTACACTTTGAAATTTTTTAGTAAAACCAAAATAACGCAAAATTGAATTCGAAGTCCAATTTTTTTTCACATTATTGCTATGTCATTCTAAATATAACCCTGTATTCTTTTAAAAATATTGACGGATCTTTTTTTTGAAATGGGTCAAAAAAACGAAGATACAGAGAAATCAATGCCACAAAAGTCAGCGTACACTCAAATATTTTCGAATAAATGCATGATTAAAATTATCATATGTCGTTTTTTTTTATATTATTTTTGCATTGTGTTGACCCTTAAAAGTTATTTGGCTTTAATTTTTTGTTTATTTATTCCTTAATACTGTGCTTATTGCTTTAAAATGGCGGGTATTCGTAGAAAACCACAAACACCGTTCGAAATTTGAAAATTTTCCTCACAGCATCGGTAAATTGGTTTGAAATGTCTCTAAATTAGTTAATTTATTCCATTCTATATTAAAGTGCTTGATAAAATGCTTTAAAGAAAAGAATCGGACCGAAAACAAGGTAAGAAAAGGTCAACTGGCAAAATTGACAAAGCGTGATCGGAGATTTACAGTTAAAAAAATTACGAAAAAGACACATTTGAGTGCTGTAAAAGTTTCTGCAGAGTTAAATGAAAATTTTTACATTTAATTTTCACTCAAAATTGTTCGCCAAGTTCTCTGATTAGCGGGATTAAATGAGACTTCTTCCCGTAGAAATTTTTTTGGCCGTGCGAAAAACAGAAAGCTTACGCTTTTCGTCGCAAAAATCAATGATAAATAAGCTCAAAACGTTTTGAAATTACGTCTTACTTACAGATAAAAATGAATTCAACATTTTTGGTTAAATTTTTTTATAATTGTAAATAGAAGAAAAAAATTAAGAACTTAATCTTAAGAACTTGGTTGAACCAGTTAATCAGAACGGTGAAGGCGTTCTTGTGTGAGGGTGCATATCAGCACCAGGACTTAGTAGTTTGGAATATTTTGCTGAAATAATGAATCATGCTGTTCATTTAAATGTTTTAAAAACCAATTTTTAACTATTAGCCAAAAATTTGGTTATCGGAAACAACTTTGTTTTTTATCAAGACAACGATAAGAAGCCCACGATTTTCAACGTTTGCCTCTAGCAAAGATAATAGAACTAGTGAAGATTGGACACTCGACGACCGGTTTTTACGCATGGCAAGGAAAACAAGCGTAAGTAGAATGAAAACTGGTGCTTGAAAAAAACTGACATTCAGAGCTATAGCCGCCAAGTTGAACTGGAGATTCTTGGAATTGGTGTAAAGGTTACAACACTAAGAATTCTTAGAAAAAGTGGGGAGAAAGGACGGGGATACTAACCACCGGTTTCAGTTCCCGCGACAATGATAACAAAACCTAATTGATTCCAGATGTTATCTACGGAATCTTGAAACTCAATTTACATCCTCTTCCCATTCTTTTGAAAATCTATTTAACGGGTCGCTGATTAAGCGGCGATGTGTTCTTCATAATGCCATAGAAAGTCTAAAGTACAAATATGTTTGGAGTGGGCTGTCAAAAACTAAAACTAAACAAAATAATTTTTCGACACGCCCCTTTAATTCCAACCCTCTTTCTTATTAATGCTTTAAGTTTTTGCGAACAAAAAAAAAAAAAAAATGATGTTGTGAACTACTAAGAATTTTTTAATTTTAAGTTCAAATTTTTTCTTCTTGATCAAATCAAACTGTGCCAAAAAAAAAGATGCAGTAATAGATCAAATATCAAAATATATTTTAAACAAAAATCTTTACTCACGTATATTGGCAACGATATGGTTGATGGCAAGCATAGAGCGCAATTTTAATTCGCTTCTTGATTATCACAACGTGGAAACGTTGTGAAAGATGCGGCAAACTGCATCATTTGTGACGCCATTAAAACCACGCCTTGTTTGAAAAATCGGACATTTAAAAAAAATAATTAAAAAATAAGTGTTGGGAAAATGAAAGTATTTTCTGGGTCCAAGTTATAGTTTTTGCTTATTCTATCGATTTCAGTGACTACAAGTACTACTTTTGACTGAAGGAAACCACCCCATTTGTTTGTGAAAATTAAATAACCACGTCAAACAGACTGAATTGCAGATTACTGCAGACTCGTGTTTCAGCGTTACAATGGACGGCTTTCTCAATGCAAAAGAAATGAGCTTTTGGTTGAAAAGACACCCGACAAAAGAAACCTAACCATTTCTCCGATGTTTTTTCAAACATAAGCTCATTTCTTTTGCATTGAAAAGGACATTCATTTGTAACGTCGAAACACGTATCTGCAGTAATCTGCAAAGTGTGCTATTTGGCGTTGTTATTTCTCATTTTACTTTTTGCACATAAGTATTTATTTGACTTATAGTTCGTTTTTTTTTAACCCAATTAATATACAAAGTAAAAGAAAAATAAATTGAAATAGAAGAGATCTAAAAATTCAAGAAAGTTACATTAAGATTTAAAATGAATCAGTTTTGTAGACATTTTTTTTTTTTTTAACGAGAAATAAATTTTTAGGTAAACACGCATTTGTCTGTGTGTCTTTTAACCCAATCTCCTCTGGATTAGGAATGTCTCAGGTCGAAACTGGTCTCGTTGGATATCGAACATCCAGAGAAAGCCATTCCGCTTTGGGCTTTCAACATCCAGTCTTGAGAATATCATGAACCCTGTATGTCCCGAGGACACCAAGGAGTAAGTATTAAAATTACCAATCGGGGGGGGGGGGGGGTTACGCGCCACAAGTGGCGAGCGGAGGTTGGCGAACAAAACGAGCAGGGAGTGGAGCCCCCTAGTACAAAATTAACAGGAGTGAGAATTTAAAAAATAATTGTAAATTCATTCAATCTAACGAATTTGTCGCCCACTTCACAGTGAAAATTGAAGGGAAATCTTGCGAGATAAAAAATTTTAAGTAATGTAGTCGATGACTGAGAAGTTTTTTAAACCTTATCAACTTCTGCAAAATAGTGCAGCGAAGAGGAGAGCAAGCGGGGGGATCATCCCGGGCGCCAAAATATGAGACGGCTCCATAAATTATGGGTTTCCTGATATAATAATGGTATACCTGTGTATAATAATATAGTTTACATTTGAGAAATTTGTGAAAGTAATCTTTGTAAACAGTGGCGTAAATAGGGATTGGCCGGAGTAACTCTCTCCAGGGGCGCAACAGCGAACGGGATGGAAATTTCAAAACGTTATTCCCAAAAAAATTTTGATTTTTTAAAACTATTTCATAGACTTTTTTTTAGAAAAAATAGTAAAAATAGAACTAAGGGAGTGTGGGGGTTAGTTTGAGACCCTGCTCATTGGATTTCTTGTTTCTACTAATGGTTTTTATCGCGGCCGTAATTTAAATTGAAGACCTCAAAATTCAAATGAATGCCCGGAAGAGTGTTTCGAATTTCTATACTTTGTTACAAAAGATGGCTTGCTTTGGCTTTTTTCGCACTTTACGACTTCAATTTGAAAAATTTCCTTCGCTTAGAATTACGATTTCGTGAAATTTGAAAGGAAAACACACGCACACGTATGTACATGAATTGCGTAAATGTTAATTAATTTGTTGATAAATCTAATTTGGAAAAACATATTTTTAAGTTTAAAATTTCAGTTAACATTTTGAAAAATTTCATGTCACGCAACCCCGTAATTGTGGATGAAACCTACTTTTTTTTTTTTCTTTTTAATCACAAGACTTTCAAAACTATTTTCATAATTCTATACTTACGCTTGCTAACATTAACTCCATACCGAACTGCCTTGCATTCAAATTTCAAAGGATTGAGTTCATCTTCAGGGTGTAAATCAGTATTTCAAAGTGCAGTAGCCGTTTGCGTGAAATCTTCCCGCGTTTGTCCACAGCTTTGCTTATCTGCCTCATTGTCACCAATTTTTCTTTGTTATCTCCTATTATTGTCCTTTCTCCTTCGCAGCCGAAGACAGCGCAGAAGCAGGGGCAGAAGAGTTTTTCCTACCCTGGGCTTCACACAAAAGAATCTATAAACTCTTATCGTCGACCACACTAATTTACTTCCTTCACAAAAAAACTTCTTAGGTGTTCTCATCCCATAAGAACATTGTCAAGTTAAGAGCCTGTGTCGAATTGAAATCCCATGTGGTGGAATAGCAGAGGAACTTCCAAACTACTGAATCCGATATTAAAAAAATAGCAACACATCAGTCACAAAAAATCATCTTGGAAAAATGTGCTGCAAAAACGCGAGAATCATGATTTTTACATTTTTTACTCAGAATGTATCAAGGAGCTGAATTTGGCACATCTTGGTAACCAGATAATAGCCTAATCAGAAACTTGGGGCCCGGTCCTTGGAGAGTCCCCGGCTCGAAATCGGTGCAGTGTAAGTTTTATAAGAGTTTGGGGGGGGGGAGGCAGGGGCGTTCACAGGGGGGGAGACGGAACACCTGTTGGTCCGAGCCTGAAGAGGGCCCAATATTTTTATGACTAGGGGTGAAAATACGGGTAAACAATATGGAGAGGGGCCCGAAAAAGTCATTTGTGACGGGCCCCGAAATTTCTGTGCACGCTCCTAGAGGAGGGAAAGTCTACCAAACTGATAAGGGACCTACCTGCCTTGACCCTGGACGACCCAAAATTGAATTTGGAAAGATAGCAGAAAGTCCTATTTAAGGGTCTAAATTTCAAATATGCTTTGTAGTTAATGAGAACTAGAATTGCTTTTTCTGTGTTTCTTCAAATTTTCACTCGTTTCATAGTTTCAAAATTCAGAATTAAAAAAAATTGTTTCTTTTCCTTTACTGACATGAGAAATTAAAAAAAAAAGAAAAACTTTCTTCTGTTTTACGCTACAAAACGTTCCGGATTTCTAGGGGGGGGGGGGTTGATGGTCAAATTCTTTTAGGAGTGAGCGAAATACATAAAGTTCGGAATAACACATTTGAATACTGATAATCCAGTAAATATAGAATTTATAGTCCCCTTGAATAAGCAGTAGTCACCGTTTTAAATAATTTATCTTTGTATAATATAAAAAATTGAAACATTTAAGTACTCGCTCACGTTCTTTTTGAATCATTTATTCCTATAACATATGCTTTATTTATTTATTATTTTGTTTTTTATCATTTTATCCTGAAAATGAAATTTTTTTCTTCGAAATTAATTCAAATATTAAAATGCTGAAATACTTCTTGTAACAAGATTAGTTCGTTAAAAACGCATTCCTGTGAGATTCGTTTCATACTTTTCAGCAGTATAAGTGTTGCATTTGTCCCAAAGAGCCGATGAACAAAGTTTCTTAACTGTACAGTTGCAAATAAAAATAACTCATGAAAGGTAGGCTAAATAAAGGGAGGAATTATATCTACGTTTACTGTTACAGTAGGTAGAATGCAACATTTCTACGGCTCAGATACCAACGCTTGGGCGCTGGGATGGATGGAGAATGAGAAAAAAATCTATTTCTATTGCTTTATGTATCCTAATTTAATGAGATTTATAACAACAGCAGTTTGATAATTTTAATGATTATTATTAGTATTTTGTTTCACTTTTTATTTATTTTTTGAAAAACCTTCGCCAAGTCACAGGACATAACATGAAAGAACGAAATTAGGTTACTAAACTTTATAATGAAGGTATCCTTGAATTCTATGCCATGAAAGGAGGAATAAGAAAAAAAATCAATTGGTTGTCGATTAAAGATCCGATTCGACTGAATGTAAGAAATTAAACATAAATAGAAGGAAAATAAAGAACCATATGTAACTGCGGATTTCAGAAATAATTATTATTTAAAACATTGTTTTTTCCAGTTGTACTTAGAAACCTGTTGGAAAGATAAAGCACGCAATAGAACACGATTTCTTAATAGTAAGCACAAGAATCTTACGAAGTAAGTCTTGTTATATGCATTAAAAAAATCATTAACGTATTCTAACAAATATGCATCAAAAATACCTAAAATATTAGCGAAAAATTAAAAAATATGCATTAATAATACTTTAGTTTCGTCGATAATTTTATCTGAACTGAATACAAAATACTTAGCCATTCTATTTTTAAACTATTTGTTATTCACGCGATTGATATTTGGTATTGAACAGGGGTGTACAAGAAGAGGGTCATGGGGGTCATGACCCTTCCCAAACTGTCGACAGATTATAAGCCCACGTTTTGCTCAAACACTTTTTAGCTAACTTAAATACATTATGTTTCCCTATTTTTCATTATGCTACTTTCTCATCTTTATTGTAATTGTAACTTAACTGCAATTTAATACATGACTTGTCGTCATGTATTATATTACAAAATGTGATTAGAAAAATAAAACTTATAAGTTCAACAATGGGGTCGTTTCCAAAATTTTAAAAGTATTTTTTTCTGGAAGAGCATGCTTAAAAACGTAGGCATAGTTCTTGAAGTAGCGTGTCTTAAATCATTTAATTTTAAGTGAAAGGTGTCCAAAGGTGGCCAGAGTATCAGTTGATATTTTAAAAGGTAATCGATTTTCAGTCATTCAACGCGGTTGCAGTAAAGCTCGAAAAACTCCAACGTGAAATTAGCAGCAAAATTTCTAAAGCATCGCAAACTATCATGAGTTCGCTTTATAACAAAGGAAATAGAAATTACCGAATGTAAACTTAGAATCGTTTTAGGAATAACATCAGGCACAAAAGGGAAAGTTCTTACTTTCCGAAGTCTTTTTCTGCGAAACATAAAAAGTGAAAATAAAAAGATTTTTGAATGCAAAATGCACAAAAAACTTTTCCAATGACGGTAAACATGAGCGGAAGATATAAAGTTTAGGATAACACATTTTAATACTGATAATCGAGTAAACATAGAACTTGTTGTCCCTTGGAATAAGCAATAGTCACTGCTTTAAATAATTTATCGTTATATCTATAAAAATTTCAGACATTAAAATACTTGCTCACATTCTTTTTGAATAATTTATGCTTTATGGATTCTTTTTTTTTTAATCATTTTATCCTGGAATTTAAATTTTCTTCTTGGAAATCAATTCAAATTTTAAAATGCTGAAACGTGCAATGTAACAAGATTAATACATCAAAAACGCATTCTCGTGAAAATAATAAAAATAACTCATGAAAGGTAGGCCAAGTAATGGGAGGAATCATATTTACGTTTCCTGTTATAGTAGAATGCAAAATTGTACGGCTCAGATAGCAACGTATAGGCGCTGGGACAGATGGAGAATGAGAACTAAACTCTTTGTATTGCTTTATCTACCCTAATTTAATGAGATGTATAAAAACTTTTTAGAAGTTTGATACTTTTAATGATAATTATTAGTATTTTGTAATGATTTTTATTTATTTTTTGAAAAACCTTCGCCAAGTCAAAGGGTATAACATTAAAGAACGGAATTAATTTATTAAACTTTGTTGTGTAAGTATTCTTGAATCCCATGCCAGGAAGGAGGGAAAAAAAAATCTAATAGCTGTCTATTAAACATCTGAAATACGCTTCGACTGAATGTAAGGAATTAAACATAAACAGAAGGAAAATAAGGAACCGTAAGTAACTAGGGATTTCAGAAATAATTATAATGGGGTCGTTTCCAAAAATTTAAAAGCATTTTTTTCTGAAAGAGCATACTTGAAAACATTGGATCTGATCATTTTTTAAATAATTTGTTTAAGTTTAATATTTTTTAAAAATTACTTAAATCGGTCTGCTTTCATTGTTTACGTTTCTGTCGTGTGACATCGCAAATGATGAAATGCCATTCAATGTTGCCATTTACAGTGGATAATATTTAATTCGCATCTTTACTCACGTGTGTTGGCAACGATATGATTGACAACAAGCGAAGAGCACAATTTTAATTCGCTGCTTGACTATCAGAACGTGGAAACGCGAAGAAAGATGCGGAAAAGTGCATCATTTGTGACGTCATCTAGACCACGCCTCGTTTGTAAAATCTGGCATTTAAAAAAATTAATTAAAAAATAACTGTTGGGAAAATAAAAGTATTTTTTGGGTCCATGTTTTTTTTTCGCTCATTCTATCCATTTCAATGACTAAAAGTAGTATTTTTGACTGAAGGAAACCACCCCATTTAAAACATTGTTTTCCTGCTACACTTGGAAACCAGCTGAAAGGATAAAACACGTGATAGAACACGATTCCTTAATAGTAAGTACAAGAAGCTTATGACTAGAGTCGTGTAATGTGCATTAAAAAAATCATTAACAGCAAATACTCTTCAAAATACCTAAAATATTAGCGAAAAATTAAAAAATATGCATTAATAATACTTTAGTTTCGTCGATAATTTTATCTGAACTGAATACAAAATACTTAGCCATTCTATTTTTAAATTATTTGTTATTCACGCGATCCAGGGCCGGATTTGGAAGTGTGGAGGCCCCGGGACAACGAAGGAGTGGAGCCCCCCCCCCCTTTCTGATATATCCATAATAATATTATCTTGTGCAATCATTCTTTGTAGAAATACCAAAAAAAAAAAAGGATAATTTGTAAAAATTTTATTGTGGGGGCCCCTTTGCTGTGGAGGCCCCGGGGCAGTTGCCCCGCCTTCCCTCTTCTAAATCCGGCCCTGACGCGATCAATATTCGGTATTAAACAGGGGGATTAAGAGGGGAGAGTCATGGGGATCATAACCCTTTTCTAACCGTCGGCAGATTATAAGCCCACGTTGTGTTCAAACACTTTTTCCTTAACTTAAATACATTATATTTTCATCTTTTTCTTTCTGCTAGTTTGACATCTTGAACTTAATTGTAATGTAATACAAGATTTGTTGACATGAAAAAAATAAAAATTATAATGTGAATAGAGAAATTATAAAATTTATAAGTTAAAAAATTGTGACAAAAATGAAAATACATCTCTGCATTCGCTTCACAAAGTAAATAAATACAAAGTCAATGAATTAAATAAAAATAAATAGGCAGTAAAAAGGGAAAATAAAAATAAATAAAACAGCAAAAAAAGAAATGAGAAAGATCTTCGCATCTTCGTAAACAGTCTGTTATTGATACAACACACTTCTGTGTTCCTTTTGCTTATTTATTTGCTTTCATTTTTTCTTAATGACCCTCTCTGAGGCTTAAATGCCTATATAATTACCACCCTTCGCCAGAGGGAGGGGAGAAGAACTGATTCAAACACGGCACACGGCGCACGACGCACAGTGGCTGAACTTGGCGATTAATCGCTGCACACAGTATAAAACATTTTTTCCTCCAAAATTCAATCGCCAACATGCCTGTGAAGTTTTTTTTACGTGCTCAACGACTTTCATTGAAGTGGGAGAAAACGCGAAAGCATTGATCTCTACGGGAGTGTCCAGTCTTATGCGAAGCTATATGGTCTTTGCCTCTAGTGCCTCGAAAATTGTCCTAAAGTTTAGAAAATACCCCTTCAATCTCCGGATTTGAACTTAATGTAACATATTTAGAGATATCTGGAGGCTAGATTACGAAAATACGGCTTTGAAACGAAAATAGAACTAGTAACAATAAGACTCGAAGTGTGGTTGAACACTTACTCAGAAATTACGCAAAAAATAATGAAATCTATTCCCAGACGTTTAAAAGGTGTTATTGATACTACATGATATTCTACGAGATAATAACTTAATAAAAAGTTAGATTGTTCAATAATATATAGACATTTTGTAAAGTGTACAAAGACTTTTGTGAGATAAGATTTCCGGCAATTTTTGGTTTTTGATTTTTAAAAAATTAAGTTTTAATATTTTTGAAAAAAAATTTATGTCGTTTTGTTGAAAATTGATCATAAATCTTATAAATAAATACCTATTCCGAAATATTAATTCTAACCAATGGATAGGGCCCTATTTCATTGAAAGTCGTAGGTGTACGAACACTTTTGGGAACCACTGTATGTGTATCAAATTTCGTTCGATTTCATGCGGTAGTTTTTGCTGTAGAGCGGCCACAAAAAATGGTCACACACATACATGACACACACACAGGCAGACATTTTCCAAAAATGGTCGAAATGGACTCAGCACACCTCAAAACGTTCGAATCCGTCAAAATCCAAAATTCTGAAATTTGCACGAATCTAATACTTTCTTCTATATATTAGATATAGAAGAAAGTAAAAAACTGGCAACCTTTTGAACGGTAATTTAAAATGAGATCGCGCAAACGATAATTTTCCGATTTAAAATTTCTGTTCCATTAGGCTTAGCAGTACTTTTAAAATTTTTCCCGGTGAGTTAACAGTTTTTTTTTTTGAGCAATCACGATTGCTTATCGTTCTCATTTGACTGTTTTGATGTCCTTTGATTTTATTTTCCAACCGCCACCCTCTGCAGCATCACCGTCGACCGGGTCCTCACGATGCTGCTCCTATAGCGAAAGCCGTCTCCAGGTCGCGTCCATGTCCTACACACACGCGCATACGTACACAAAACACACACATACACATACTCACAAACACATACACACACTTGCACCTACACACATACACCTACACACATACACATACGCATACATACAGACACCTTCACATACACACACACAAAAACATACACACAACTACTCACACATTCATGCATACATACAGACACCTACACATACACACACACACACAAAAACATACACACACATACACACAACTACCCACACATTCATGCCTGCACATAGACACAAACACATATGCCTACACACACATACACATACCCCCCACACACACATTCATACACACAACTACCCACACGCAACTACCAGCACACAGACACGTACACACATGCTTGCACACAACTACCCACACACTTATACCAGCACACAGACACAAACACACATGCCTACACACACATACCCCCCCCCCCACATACACAAACACATATGCCTACACACACATACACATACCCCCCACACACACATTTATAAACACAACTACCCACACACTTATGCCAGCACACAGACACAAACACACATGCCTACACACACATCCCCCCCCCCCACATACACACACATTTATACACACAACTACTCACACACTTATGCCTGCACACAGACACAAACACACATGCCTACACACGTACACATACCCGTACACACAACACACATACCCGTACACACAACACACATACCCCTCACACACCAACACACACGCCTAAACACAACACACATACCCCACACACACAAACACACGCATACACACACACACACACTCGTGATTGCCAAAAACATAATTTCAGTTCAAGATGTCAAAATTAAAATTTAACTTTTTTTTTTGAAACGCGAATGAAATGAATGAATCTACGGTTGATTTTCGCGGGCTTTCCAATGGGACCTCAATCAATGAATTCGGATACTTATTTAGGGTAGAAAGAGCTATTTAATACCATTTTCGGGCCCTAAAATTAAAATTCGAACCGTTCGGTTCGTTTTTGCGTTCGAAAACCCCCCTATGTTCCTTCTCGGTGGCCCATCTACCACCCTGGCAAATTTGTCCAGATCCAAAGAAAACTGGATTTGTATACGGAGCTTACATATATATATATATATATATATATATATATATATATATATATATATATATATATATATATATATATATATATATTCTTTGTTTTATCTATATATATATATATATATATATATATATATATATATCAGAATGAAGATTGGAAAGATATCATCCTTATTATATGACAGCCAATTCACTGATCTCGTAGCGCTCTGACGTCATCAACAATGAAACTTTCACCATAGCATAGGTGAAGCCATTGTTTCATTGTTGAAGCACCACAAATTCTGAAAGTTATTTATAATTTGATGATCTTTTTTGACAATGTTTGACATGCAGGGAATTTCTTTCTTCTGATAATGCAGAATTAGATCCGATAACTTAACTGGTTTACTAGTAAGACTAGTTTAAGTGCAATGAAGAAACGAAAAGTGGTCAACAATGAACGTTATGTACTAAAGTTCAGGGTTCATCCTCTGGAGTTAGGCTTAAAATTTTAACCATCAAAATATCATCAAACAGGCAATGCTTCGTTTAAATTTAGAAGCAAATTTCAGTCGTCATACCTTGACGGGCGATTTTCTAGTTTACAATAATATTTTATGAAGGTGTACAGTAAATTTGTTCTTGGAACTAGAGGAGCAGTTGCAAAAAAGTGCGAAAGTTCACAGAATGATTTTCATGCATGTGTTTGATACTAATGGTGTTCAACCTACGTCCTGTGGGCCACATGCAAGCCTGTGTAGTTCATACTGTATTTTACAATGTCTGAAATCCTAAACAACGATTATTCAATGCCGCAAACTGGAAGACTAATAGGAAATTGGTTTTTGGAAAACAGGTAGGCTAGACCGGGACACGTTTACGAGGATTTTTTTCAATGAATTTTCTAATTTTAATGTTTTAACTTTTTAACTAATTGTTTTAACTAATTTTAGACATGGCGATTTTCTGAAGCAGTTAATGGAGTCAAAATTGGTATATTTGTTTGTTGCTCAGTTTGTGTTTTTAACCGTTAAAAAAATTATTTTTGAGTCCAAGTCGGTTGCGTAAACTTGCCCCGAATACGGGGCACGTTTACGCATATTTATTTTGACACCTAACGTGGTTTTGTTAGTGTTTTGAACATTGAACTATAAGTAAGGTGGAATGACTGCTGTCGATTCCCCCTTTGTTAAAGACGTGGTCCACTTTTGAAACAGGTTCTTGAGGGTACTTGAGAGGTGACAGCAGTGTAGACGGCAAAACATAACGTCTCTCGTATAGGAGCCATTCAAAACGTTTGCTGATTTCATTCGAATTAGTTTATAATCAAGCCAAAAATAGCAAAATGAAGTTTCAATAATACTGTCTTATAAAATACTGTCGGCCCCGCTTAATTGAATATTGCCGGATCATAAAAATATTTGATTAAGCGGGGACATTTTCTTTACCTTTATAAATTGACAACATTTGTCTTAAAATGTAATAATAGTAAATCAATAGCCATATAAAGGAAATAATTAATATTATTGCAATCTAGTTTTTGAAATAAGATGAATAAAAAACAAAGTTTAATGATTAGACAAGTAAGTATGAAAACTATAAAAAGTAACTTACAACATGAATCATGAAATCTTTGCTTTAGCACCTTTTTTCAGTACATTATTTTTTGAAAAATTCCACAATAGGGATTGCTTGCTCAAGGTCTTTTGGAAACACTTTTCTGGCTCCTTTTCCCCCCTCCTCGTTTACCGTATCTTATATTTGATATTTATCAATTTATCATCGTCTAAAATGTGTATATTTATTTGTGTCATTTAACTTAATTATCTACTGCATTATTATTATTATTATTATTATTATTATTATTATTATTATTATGTAGTGACAAAATCAAAAGAATTTTGATAGAAGAGTGGAAACGTTTTGATGGAATATAAATGTTTTTTTCGCTCGTTGTTGGCGATAACTATTACTTTCTATTTTAACGTCAACAATTGTTCTTACTCAATTTTTTCTAATTGATTCAAAAAATTTCCCAGCAAAAATATTTGAGTAAGCTGATTAATATTATTCGATTATCCGGGGAAATTATTCGATAAAGCGGGGATCTGTTACATTGCATCTATGGGGAAATATTCGGTTCCGGGAGGTTTTATTCGTATAAGCAGGGTATTCGTTTATCTGTTACCCGATTAAGCGGGGCTGACAGTATATTGTTCTTTCTTTATGAACCTTAATTTTGAGAACAAATATTCAATATGTTCATAAAAAAACAGCTCAGGCATCTTAACTATTTCACTTTGCCCCACATTCCCTTATTATGAAAGATGAAGAAAATTATAGACGCATGAAAAATGTTGCATCATTTTATATCATTGTATATAAGTATGAACACAATTTTTAATCAAACGATATTTAATAATTAATAATGTTTTATTTAATCAAATTAATGCAAGGAGTAAGTTGTAAAATGTGTGATGTAATCATATGTAAAGTTAGAAGGAATAAAAAAAACTGCAAAAAAAAAAAAAAAGTGTCATCAAAAGCTGGGGTGAGGCTATCCCCCCCCCCCCCCGTAACATAAACTTAGAACATGATCCTTTAACATTTCATTCATTTTTACGAAATTTGTAAATTATTTGTTTTGTAAAATTTCAAACATGTTTACATGTTATAGTAACGTCGTACCGTATGCAGAAAATTACATTTTTTAATTTTATTTTATTTATTCATTCATTTATTTATTATTATTATTATTATTATTATTATTATTATTATTTTGGTTAACAAATGATTTCATTATAGTCTCTTGTTGAAGGTATGCTTAAAAAAAATCATTTTGAAGAATATTTTTTCCGCCAATTATAATTGGCAGTACTTGACCATTATAAATAGTCGGCAAATTGGTCGATTAATCGGCGCATCCCTAATGTATGGTCATCCTGATTTCTCTGATATATCACTCTACAATGGCCTGGTTTAGTGTCAAGTTTAATAAAAAAAATGTTTTTGAATTTTAAGTGAAATCTTTTGAATGTAGAATAATTTTTTATCATTTCTATCTTGTATATGAAAAGTTAATTTTGTGGAACATAAATTCGCTAATTTTGTCCTCGGTGATACACTATGATAGATGGATTTAAAAATTTTCTATTGTGAATACCACAATTCATTATTTTTTCACTTGTAGTTAAAGTATAAAAGTTCAATTTCACAATTACAGAGTGTGTTAAACATTTAAAAACAATTTTGACAACAGTGCATAAAATGCATAAAACATCATTTACCCATTCTAAATACATTGAAAAATTTTAGAAAAAGATCGCACCTTTTTTGATTAAAATTAAGAGTGCTTTGTATAAACTATTTTAATATTCCTTTTTGACCTATATTGGACAAATTTTTAAAATGACTTACTACAAAGAAATAAAATATTTCATTTTTGTTAAAACGCGAAATTATTTTAAGTTTATTTGTCAAGCCAAACAGAATGAAAACTTTTTGACACTGTAAATAACTTGCGTTGTAATAATTTAATCAGTTTTACAAAACTCTTTCGGTAATATTTTCTGTAGATTCTTTCTTTCAAGGATTCTAAATTTTTCTATCCGTTTTTTTTTTTTTTTTACAAACTTATTTTATAATTATGTACTTAAATATCTTCTTAAAACATAAAAATGAAAACTTTATTAATGTTTCTTTTTTTTTTTCATTGTTTATTTAAGGTGTTTAAATAATGATTCGAAAAGAAAAAACGGCGTAAATCGTTTCATTAAACAAATAGTTTGTTATGAAATCAAGATGCATTTTTTTTTTTTTTTTGCGAACCTAAGAGGGACATTATTTTAAATACTGTACAGTTGTGTTCTGTATTAATAAACTCCTTGGTATCTTGAGCAAAGCAGATTGTCTTGCCGTCTAGACCCCTGTCAAACGGTGAGGAGGAATGAGAGCCTTTTTCGGACTGCTTTTTCTCCCTCAGCAGTCATTCCACCTTACTTATAGTTCAATGGTTTTGAACGTAATGTATTACCATCGTTAAAATAAGGCAAATTTATTAGACTGAATAGTGTATAAAGTAAAAGCTGAAAGCGCATGAAGACAGCACTACATGATTGTAACCTATAAGATACGAATTTGTTACTCAATTTAAAAATAAATAGTGATTTTCAAAACTAAATAGCCTGAAAATACTAAAAAGGTTTGAGACAGTTCGGAGCGAAAAAAGGTCAGGGCATTTTTAGAAGTAAGACATCGTAAGAACGTGTGTAAAGGTGCTCCGACGTCAACGCGTAAACTTGCCCCGTCGCCAAGTTTGGATTTATTTTCAACGTGAAAAATAAATAAAATAAATAAATAAATAAAATAAATAAAATAAATAAAATAAATAAAATAAATAAATAAATAAAATAAATAAATAAATAAACTGTTTAAATTTATAATTAATTTGAATTCTGAATTCAAATTACATTTTTTGCAATCACGAGTTGCGGCAGGACCCTACTCAGTTGTTTCTAAAAACGACTCCTGTCCCTCTTCTTGAGCGGCTACGTGTGTACAGTTGTGTATGCGTATGTGTAGGCTTGTGTGTGTGTGTGTAGACCTGTGTGTACGCACATTAATGCACATTGGCGTGTGTGTATAAGTGTAAAAGTGTGTGTGTGTGTACGCCTGCAGAGAATGGTGGGGTTGAAAAAGGAACCAAACATCAAGGACGGTTAAGTAAGAACAATTAGCAATCGCGATTGCTCAAAAAAAAAAAAAAAAAAAAAAAGAATAATAATAACATTTCAGTTCATACAAGTAAAATTCTCGAAAAAAAAAAAAAAGATAAAATTCTGCTAATTGCTAATTTTTATGTACTTGTTCTTTTTTAACTAAGTATTATTTATTCCCAATAAGTTTCAAAACGTTCAAGACAAAACTTAGTCAGCTCGGTAGAAAACAGGTTATTCTTTCTGGAATCTAGACCAAAGCTCGACTGATGCTCAAAAACTAGTGTGAATATTAGCTAGGGAGTAGCGTCAATCTGTTATGACTGTTGGATGAAAAAAGGGCACTGCGTAAACGTGTCCCATGCGTAAAAGTACCCCGGTCTACCCTACTATAAATGAAATAAGCATCAAGTCAATTGGGGGGCCCTGGTAGCCCGATCGGTAGAGTGTCGGATTTGGGGCCGGAGGGTCCTGGGTTCGAACCTCGATGGTCGAAGACCCACCGTCGTCATTAAAGGGGACTGAGCGACGTTAAGTATGCTCGTGGTCTCAATGTCCTCCAAGTGAAACGATACCTCTGGGGGTGCTAGCACCAGGTAGCTATTAGCTCCTGGTCTAGTTCAAAATTCTCATTAACTGTTCGATCCGGTGATGGTGCTGCCATTTATCGGTATAAAAAATAATGGAGGCAAGGCACTTAGTATGCAGTCCTCGACATAAATACAGTTGTAGTCAGTTGTGACTCGGAATCGAAGTCAATTGGGGCAGTAAGGAGCAAAAGGATGGAAGTGACAAAATTAAAAATTTGGAGATAACCATTACAAATGATAGATGAACCTTTCCTCTACTTTGAGGCAAGAGATAGTACTAGTAGCTCTTGGTGGGTGCTGCTGTACAGCATGATTTGGAACATTTTTTTTTTAAATGAAAGCCTGCCTTGGATTTGAACTTCAAACACGATTTACTCGAAACTTTATAAAGTCCACTTGCATCTCTTTGCTTCTCACTGCCTCAATTTGGTTGTTGGCTTCACGTAGGGTGGGCCGAAAAAACTTTTTTTGGAAATCTGTTTTTGGATAGTGCGGAAAAGTTGCTATATGGGCCCGTTATTACATATAAAAAGTTTCGCTAAATTTGTTTAATATTTAGCCGGCGCTATTTGACCTTGAAAAACTGAAAAAAAAGGGCAAAAATGCACTTAAAAAAAAGGGGGGGGGGGTCGAAAATAAAAGTTTGAAGCTAGTTTCAGCAAACATTAGAAGTATCTGTCAGTGAATTAGTTGAAATCCTCAAAGACTTTTATACATTTCGTAGAATATTTAGCTACGCTCCTTTAAGACTGAAACATTGGAAAAATGAAAAAAAAAAAAAAAAGAATTAAAAGTAGTTTCGAAATAAGTAAGTACTGAAATGTTACGCAATACGTTACTTAGAAAAAACAGTGAAAATTCAATCAATTTTATGCGACATTTGTACGCCAATTTTAAAAAATACGCACACTCAAATAAAAAATAGTTACATAACATGATAATTTTTTAATCTTCGGCTCCAGTTGCTTCTCCTGGATAATAAACGGCGCTCAACTACTTCTATTATTCCTAAGATTATTTTATAACTATTTCATATATATTTGACAAATAGAGCCCTTGAGTGTTAAAAAAATGTGAATCCTCTGAAGTCCTTTAAACTGATTAATGAATTGAACGCAAGTATTCTTCTTTTTCTCAAGCCATTTCTTCTTCTCGACTTTATGACCCACTTAAGAGACAACCCCCCCCCCCCGACAAGAAATGCTGTAATTCTACATCTCCACAGCTGGGAATTAAGCAATTAAAGGGGTGCTCTCTTGTGTCCAATGTCCGCAATGAGCATTGAGCTGTAACAGTAAGAGGAGAGCGAACTAATCGGTCCGTTTTTTGCCCAAGCGAGTAGGGCAAAAGAATCGCACTTTTAACATTTAAACTCAAGTTTTATCATGTAAAGCCTTTTGCCATGCCTTTTTCAAATCCTTAATATGTTCAAATCGTTGTGGCAAAAGAAGCGGTCTTTTTCCATTAAACAAGATGTTTTATAATGCAATTGGTTTTGCCAAACTCGCTTGAAATTCAGACCGTGAGCCTCAGTGTAGAAGAATGGGAAGTTCTATCTCCTCTTAGTTTTATAGCTCAATGGCAATGAGTTGCCACTGAGACATCTTATACTGGAATTGGACGGTTGCACAAAGTGCATTCAAGTGAGTGCAAACATTCATATTCTGGAGCTATCGAACAACTTCTTAGAGATTGTGAAAAAAATCCGGTGGTCAAATTTGATAAAATTGACTGAAATCTTCTGGTTTTGGACATGGAAGATATAAAAAATTTAAGTACTGAATAACAATATTTGTATAGAATCTGTCTTGCCATAAAAGATGGTAGTTGTCCTTCAAGCGTGGTTGACAGTAGCCCAGGCAAACTCAGTCAGTCATGCGCGATGGCTGACAACTACAAACCGTTTGTTACGCTTGTATATAGGCACTCCAACTCCATCAGAAAACCTTACAATGCTTGTAAAGTATGTAATTTTAGTTTATGCTCCAATGTGGTTTGAAATAAAAATGAAACCGAACTGCCAGTACAGCGCCCAACATTTTTGGAAAATGATTTCTCTTGCAAGGCAGTTTCCAGACAACGTTAAGGAGATAATTTTCAAAGTTCTCTCAAGTAATGCATATTTCGCTCATCCTGAACAGCTACTGTTAACAATGTTGTTTGACTCAAGAAAATACATTCGGGAATTAGCTGTTAGGCGCATTCTGAACTCTAGAAATAAGAAGACGAAGAACTCGGATGGTGTACGATTTTTTGAGCGTCCTAAACTCAATTTTGAAGGCGTTGATTATGTTGATTTAGTTGATTGGGCAAACTGTGTTGTAACAGAGGAACCTCTTACAATGCATCTAAAAGACCAACAATGGAAAGAAATGTGCAACGAACATTCTAAAGAGTTTACTTTCGAGACATTTCCCTGTCACACGCAAGCTGTGGAACGTTGTGTGAAACTAATAACCGAAGCTGCAATAAAAGTTCGTGGTGAAACTGCACGAGATGGATACATTCGTGCCAAACTTCAAGCTACGAAAGAACTTCCATCATTTGATAACGAGGGACAATATTATTTCAAAAAATAATATTCATTATGCATGAGGTATTTTAAATCAAATTTGAAGATTTCTTTTTCAAAATTTTATTATCTATATATGTAGTTCTCGAAAATGTATGATACTATTGCGTGATAATAATTACTATGATTAATGGCGCTATTTAATTAATTAGTCTATGATTTAATTTTGAAAAATATTGTTCACATTGGTTTTTAAAGAAATTCAATATTTTTTTCATTTTTCTCAAATTTTCAATGTCGGAAAGGAGCGGTTAAATGCTTATTAAAATCAATGAAACATTTTATGGGCTCGAACTGGTTCATTATATGACATTTTCGGTGCATTCCAGCAAAATATTTGGAATTTAGTTTTTTTTAAAAAAAAATTTCGACAGAAATTCATTTTTCACTTTTTTTTTCGATTTTTCAGTGTCAAATAGCGTTGGCTAGATATTTTTTAATATACAAGAAATTTTTTGTGAGTGCTAACTAGCTCACTACGCAACTTTTGCGCGCTATCCAAAAATTGATTTCGAAAAAAAAATTTTTTTCGGCTTTTTTCGCCCCACCTTCTTCAGTCAAAAGGACTACTTTCAGTCACAGAAGTTGATAGAAAAGCAAAAAAATAAAAAATAAAATAAAATAATAACATTGAACCCAGAAAATACTTTCATTTTCCTAACAGTTATTTTTTAATCAATTTTTTGAACTGTCCGATTTTTCAAACAAGGCGTGGTCTTTATGACGTCACAAATGATGTACTTTAACGTATTCCGCTGGCACGCTGAATGTTTACGCTTGCTGTCTGTCGCATTTCCAGATTATAATTCAAAAGCAAATTAAATATTGCACTCTATACTTACTATCAACCACATCGTTGCCACTACATATGAGTAAGGAAGAGATTTTTTAAACAATAGTAATTGCTGTCTACCGCATTTCCAGGTTATGATTATTCAGAACCAAATTAAATATTGCACTCTATCCTTACTATCAACCATATCGTTGCCACTACATATGAGTAAAGAAGAGATTTTTTTAAAAAATAGTAAACTTTGTCAAATTAGTTTAAGAATGGTCAAAGCCTATGTTTTTAAGCATGCTCGTTCAGAAAAAAATATTTTTAAAATTTTGGAACCAGAAAAAATACTTTTAAAATTTTTTAAGCAACCCCATTTTTGGTTTGCAACTCTCTATTTTTCCACGTTTCCCAGAGGTTTTTTTTTTAAAGAAAAAATTGAAATATTTTGAAATTTTATGATTCGTCGCCTTTGAGAATCATTTTAATATGAGGTGCGGTCCACGTGGTGAAAAAAAGGTTGAGCACCACTGTTGTACGCAATGATGACATTGCTACAATAAAATACATTTGAAAACTAATCTTAATCAAATTTTAATATGAATGATAGCATATTAACTCTTAATTGTGAAGAAAATCAGGAATTGTTGAAAAAAGCAATATTTAACAATGAATATATAACGGAATGTAGAATGAAACAATTTTGTTGTAAATGTGAACTTTAAATAATCGCAAAGATATTTCACATGCTTAAAATGGGGTAGTTTCCGGAATTTCATAAGTATTTTGTTCTAAAAGAGCATGCTTAAAAACATACGATTTGACCATTTTTATAATAATTTGACAAAGTTTAGATTTTTTTAACAATTATTTTAATCGGTGCGCAGATTGAATTTCATTTTTTACGCTTCTGCACATGACATCACAAGTGATGAAATGCCATTCACTGATGCCATTAACGCACAGCGCGATATTTAATTTGCTTCTTTACTCATATGAAGTGGCAACGATATGGTTGATAACAAGCGTAGAGAGCAATATTTAATTCGTTTCTTAATTATCATATTGTGGATACGCAGTAGACAGCAAGCGTAAACATTCAGTTTGCCAGTGGATTGAGCGCCAAAGTACATCACTTTTGACGTCATAGAGACCACGCCTTGTTTGAAAAATCGGGCATAAAAAATAATTAAAAATTAAATGTTGGGAAAATGAAAGTATTTTCTGGGTTCATGTTAATTGATTTTGCTCATTCAATTAACTTCAGTGACTAAAAGCAGTACTTTGATTAAAGGAAACAACCCCATTACATGTTACAGTGCACGGGCAAATTTAGAAATTGTCGATACTCACTTGAAATATTCGGTCTTTCTCCGAAGTCTTTGCTGCGTGAATGCTGACATTTACCTGCGAATATCGACTTTAACCACGTTTCAATCTTTCATTGTAACATATGTTATACACACGTGTTATTTCTTTAAATATTTTGAAAATCCTCCTGCAACTAGGAAGGCAGCTTGTAGCTGTCTGGCATATAGTGGGTTTCATCCTCTGAAGGAATTCTGGACTAATTTCATTGAACCAAACTCAGGTCCCGATTTAGAAATAGGGAAGTTGCAACCTATTAAATGTTCATATTTTGGCTATTGGATATTGTTAATTGACCCTCAAAACTAAAAAATTCACCATCGCCGAATTTTAAAACGCCGAGATTGATTTTTAATGAATTTTTAAAAATCCACGCGCAAAAGTGCGCTCTTCTGAAACGTCACGAGCTTACGTCACAGGACGCTAATGGGCAGCCTTCCGCCGAAGATCCCTTGTTTTCACTAGGGACATTTTGAGCGCGCTGATATTTTTATTTTTTAGAAATTCAATAATCCTTTTGAACACACTATGGAGGCTGGATTCGTTAAAGCACAATCTGAATAATCTTCCTCAAGTAACATCAATGATGATATTCGAATATTTCCGAGAGGATGAGAGATTTAATGTTCCAGAAACGCGAGCAGTTAAATGTGAGGAGATAAGCCTTTTACGTTTCGTCTTCAAAGTCGAATGCACGTCCTTCGGTTTCTCCCCTAGCGGAAGAGCGCATGACGTCACTTCCTATGCCATTTGACGTCACAAGCGCTTGAAATTTAAATACTTATCGTATCTCAAAATTTTTTAGCCTATGATGTTCATACATGTTCCTCTATCACATAAAAATATAATTGAAAAATCGAAAACTTCCCTATTTTAGGACTGAGGCTCAACACATCTGCAGGGATCTTTTGAATAGTGCAGTTGAAGAAAGTGCAGCAGAACCACTATCCCACATCTTTTTCTCATTGCATATGCAAGGCTAATGACTGCAGTACCACGGTGTAAAGTTGTGGTAACCAGCTTTATTCCATTCAGACCACATACACATATCAATTCAACACGGGCCACAACATAAACGTTACAGAATAGTATTAATTTGGGTTTATGAAATATATGTTGCTTAACTAGTTAAACTAACGGTCCTAGCCTTGTCCTTGAAAATTACTTTTGGGGAACCCTCTGAGGCCCTTAAGCCGGGCTTCACGAGCCTATTGATGAATCCGACCCTGACTTAACCCTAATAATGTTATCTGGCTGTTTAATCGTAGTAGCAGGCTTCTTAGCGGCAATTTTCGTGTTTATTACTTACCAACAACTTTCAACGACATTTAGATCCGGTAATTTTTATATACATTATTAAACCAGCAATTTTACAACGACATTTAGGTCCGGCAATTTTGTATCCACTACACTACTCAACACCAAAAATGCATCCGATTCAAAAGTCACTATTTCTGCAGTAATCTGCCTCGCTAAACACGAAAATATCACCATAAAAAGTTGAGATTAGCTCTAGTTTTCAAGATACATGGCCAACTAGGATAGTGTAAGGCCCCTATATATACGAGCCGACGCATTAGCTTAAGATTAGCCATTTTGGATCGGAGCGCGTGTTTGATTGGTTGTCTTTTCTGGCGAGTAATCGCGTTTGGTGATAGTTCACTGTGATCCATTATTAGCGGCACGTGAATTGTTTATTAAATAAAATATTAATTTCGGCAAATTTGACGAAATCCGAAACTTTGATGTGGTAACCCAAGCAGGTGCAACAATGAAAAATCCGATCCAAAATGGCTAAACTTAAGCTGATGCGTCGGCCTATCTATATAGCGGCTCTAGGATAGTGAATTCTCACTAGTGCTCTTTTTTCCTGTCAAATAGAAACACTCCCCATCAGACTGACTGCCTTCTAAAGTTCGACCCTTGATTGGGATAGAAAATCTCACTACATAAAACCGAAACGGGCTTCAAGAAATTTAAATTCTGGGAAGAGAAATGCCCAAAATGAGCCTCTACCCATTTCTGCTTCCACGAACATTTTCTCGACTTATATCGGGTTGATTGATTTTTTTGAGGTAGCTGGCGTTGAAGTTGGAAAACGGTAGGAAAATAAAAGATTTTTTTTTTGTTTCCGTCGCAGTAGTTGCGACCCGCGAAAATGGGTGCTTTTCAAAAATCGTAGTCTGTGTGACGAGGATTCAATGGGGTTGTTTACTTCAGTCAAAGCGATTACTTTTTGTCACTGAAATTGATAGAATAAGCAAAAAAAAAAAAAAAAAAAATTCCATGGACCCAGAAAAGACTTTTATTTTCCCAACAGTTTTTTTAAAATTAATATTTTAAAATGTCCGATTTTTCAAACAAGGCGTGGGGTATATGACGTCACAAATGATGAAATTTGGCGCATCTTTCTACTACGTTTCCACGTTATTACAATGAAGCAGCGAATTAAAATTGCGCTCTACACTTTCTATCAGCCATATCGTTGCCAATGCACGTGAGTAAAGATGCGAATTAAAGATTTTGTTCTGTGAATGGTAATATTGAATGGCATTTCATCATTTGTGATGTCACACGACAGAAGTGTAAACAATGAAAGCGCAATGAAAGTAATTTTTTAAAAATGTTAAATAAATTATTTAAAAAATGGTCAGATCCTATGTTTTTAAGCATGCTCTTTCAGAAAAAGAAAAAAAAAAACTTTTACAATTTTGGAAACGACCCCATTTGCAGTTTTAGCTAAGTTAAAGAACATTGATTCGATACTAGAAGGTCGAAGTTGGTATACGAGAAAGTACGCTTGATTAGTACTGGTCTTTTTATTTCACTCCGAAACAGCACATCTAAACACTTAGGTAAATTTAATATAATTTTGGCTGCAACCTAAAGGATAGATCTTGGTAAAAAGTAGAAAATTCTTCAATAATTAACCTTCTTCATTTGTAAGTGACATTTGTTGCACAGGCAACATTGATAACATCATCGACGGACCAATTGAAAACTTTTGTTCACATCTTTAGAACAACAGAAAAAACCAAAAATTAAGTATGGTAACTGTGGCAACTAACAGCCAGCGCCATCTCACAAGCGAAGAGGCACTCACAAATGGAGAGGACTCCCAAGTGGAGAGATACTCAACAACATTTTTGTTAGTGACTTCATTTGTAAGTGACAGCAAGCAGGACATTTTGTAAATCAAATATACAGTCAAAATCGCTCATAACTAAGGCCCCTATATATACGAGCCGACGCATCAGCTTAAGATTAGCCTTTTTGGATCGGAGCACGTGTTTGAGTGGTTGTCTTTGCTGGCGAGTTATCGCGTTTGGTGATTGTTCACTGTGAGCAATTATTGGCCGGCACGTGAGTTGTTATTGAATAAATAATTATTTTTGTTAAATTTGGCGAAATCCGAAACTTTGATGTGGTAACCCTAGCAGCGCACCAATGAAAAGTCGATCCAAAAAGGCTAAACTTAAGCTGATGCGCCGGCCTATCTATATATAGCGGCTCTACTCATAACGAGTGCAAAGGGACCGCGATATTTGCTCGTTACAATCGGGTGCTCGTAAAAAGCGAGTTCAAGAAAAATTCACCATAGTTGCTTCTTTTTTCCTTCATTTTAATCACTGTACAGTACCAAATAGGTTGGTTACTTTCATTTGAACTGTCTGAATGTCTCTTTCGTCTGTCATTGTTTTTAAAGAATATAACTATGCACACATATATAATTTTAAAATGTTTCATTGCTTCAAAACTTAAAAAAAAAAGTATTGTCGTCCCTTGTTCTCAGGATTTATAATTTATTACTAACTTTGGTTGAGTTTCGAATGTTAAAGAAACTTTACCAAACGAGCTGATGTGCATCACAGGACTTCCTTTGACTCCAATTTAATGTCATTTTCTCATTATTGGCAGTTTTAATATGATTCAATAGTTTACTCTCTAAATATCACCAACAGTGACCAAATTAAAACCAGATTTTAAAAAAAAACTAAAAAAAAAAATAGCCAAAAAAAGTTTGGCGACCAAATGACTGGCGATATAGCGCCAAGTGTCCGCCAAATTTAACACCACTTGAATTTACATCGAAATTAACAAAGATTTCCCCCCAAAAAGGGGCAAAAGACCCCCCTTTGGAGCATCCAAATGCAACCAAAAAGGAAGGTGCACAACTAGACCCCACTAGGAGTCTACGTACCAAATTTCAACTTTCTAGGACATTCCGTTCCTGAGTTATGTGACATACATACACACATACGCACATACATACGTACATACAGACGTCACGAGAAAACTCGTTATAATTAACTCGGGGATTGTCAAAATGGATATTTCGAGGATCTATATGTTCTAAGGCACTTATCCACGTGTGATCGGGTAGAAAAAAAAAACTCATCATTCATTTAGGGGTGAGCAAAATGGAAATTAAGGCCGATTTTTGAGTGAATATTTTTTCGCTAATACAATATTTCCTTTTTACTTTCTTCTATATCTAATATATAGAAGAAAGTATTGGATTCGTGCAAATTTTCGAATTTCGAATTTTGATGGATTCGAACGTTTTGAGGTGTGCTGAGTCCATTTCGACTGTTTTTGGAAAATGTCTGTGTGTGTGTGTGTGTGTGTGTGTGTGTGTGTGTGTGTGTGTGTGTATGTATGTGTGTGTGTGTATGTATGTGTGTGTGTGTATGTGTGTGTGTGTATGTGTGTGTGTATGTATGTGTGTGTGTGTGTGTGTGTGTATGTGTGTGTGTCACGTCTGTGTGTGACCAGTTTTTTGTGGCCGCTCTACAGCAAAAACTACCGCATGAAATCAAACGAAATTTGGTACACATATGTGCCGCTATGTGAACTTGTGCCCATTGGTTTTTGGCGCGAATCCCTCCAAGAAGGGTGGAGCAGTGGGACGTTTTTTGAGTTACGCGTGCTTGCTATTCCTCAGGAAGTAACTTGCGGAATCAAACAAAATTTGGTCCATATGTTGCCATTAACAGGAACAGGTGCTGATTCAATTTTGGTGTCAATAACTCAAACGGGGGTTGAGCCATAGAACGTTTTTTGTCGTCTATTGTGACTGCTGTATCTCAAGAAATAATGAACGGAATGAAAGAAAAATTTATCGGCAAGTAACCCTTAGTGGGTATAAGAGCTGATTTTATTTTGGTGTCAACAGCTAAAAAGGGGGTAGCGCAATCACCCGTCCTTTTTTTCTATTGTGAGTGCCCTATCTGAAGAAGTAATGCTGCGTTCTGGTTGAAATTTGGAATATATGTGAATTCATATGTAAACAAGCTTTGGTTCAATTTGGACGCCAATCGCTCCAAGAGGTGTTGATTTATTATTTTTTTTGCGAATAAAAATAGCTTTATTAATGCAACAATAAGAAAGATAAATCGTAATAGATTGTCGTCTGCGTATTTCTCGTGATTTTAATTGTATGGAAATGATCGGAAATATTATCTCAATGATTTAAAATTTTTAACTGTTGCCATCTTATGTTTGTTAATAAATAAAATATTTGTAATTAATTTAAGCAAGGCTTTTAAAATTACTCATTTTTTCGCTTTTTGCTTTGCTTTTGCAATAATTCAGACATTGGAAAGGTCGTCAAGTGTTTTCATGTGAAATTTTGTTTTTGTTGGGAATATTGCTTCCTCATCAAGCATGTTGAGGGATCAGAAAAAAAAGAAAAGAAAAATATAGAAGAAAGTTTCGTGATGGCCACAACATACTAGTTTGTGAAAGGAAGTAAAAAGGATAAGCTGAGCTGGAAATCAACAGAAATTTCAAGAATCACATAAGTATTGCTCGCTTTAATCGGGGTTTGCTCGTTAAAAGCGAGTTATGCTTAACATTGTACCAACCTAGAATTTCTGATTTCCTCGCTAAATCCGGGTTCTCGTTGAATCAGGGCTCTTTATAAGCGAGTTTGACTGTATCATCTTTTAAACACCATACTTTTCAAAATGACTGTCAAATTACAAATATTTCGTGCACTCAGAACAGCATTCTGCGAAACGGTTCTCAAATCTCTTATTCATGCAAGACTTAAAACGTCCTGGTTGTTCAAAATAAATTCAAATATTACAGTGGCCGCCGCATATATGAACCATGCTTGTTCTAAACAGTTTTGATTCCATAAAGCGGCTAATTCAATAAAGCTGGATCTTGCTCTGTTTTTGACCATTCGATTCATTAAAACGGTTGATTCAATGAACCACTGACTCAATTATCCAGTATCCACCATATTACCATTCGATACAGTTACAATGCTAGGATAATTTTTTTGAAAACTATTTCAAAGCCAGCAGTATAAATTATGAAAACCTGGAAGGCTTGGTTTTAATCAAATACTGTCTGACCACGGATTGTATGGAAAGACAAACATCCGTTTTACAGCCGGAAATGGACGAATCTATGATTTTTTACCGATGTCAGCTTTTGCAGAAGCAGAGTCTCATTCAAATGAGCGGAATACGGGCATCACATTTTTACTTTTCCCCCTTGTTCACAGAGATTCGTCTTATCTGAACGTTTGAAAATTCCATGCAATCCGTGGTTGAACAGTACAACACCATGCTTAGATGCAATACATATTCTAATATCATTCATTTAGAATTGCGGACCTAATTAAATCTGAAGAGTAAATTGGGTCCCTTTTGGCGAACATTATCCATTCATCGGTCTTTAGAACGTTTTTCATATCTTTGCGTAAAATGGATTTCACTTCCTCCGTAAGTAAATGGTCATTGTGCACACGAGCAATAAAATATATTTCGCTAAGATTGTGAATAGATAAATTGTTGATTATGACCTTACGGCAATGGAACACCAACTCTTGCAAATCGTACTTAACTGCTGGTGAGTACAAGCTGAGAGATTCTTTGAGAGACAGTTCCCGCACTTTACCACAGTAGATATAGCGAAGCATGTTTTCGAGTGCATCGGCTTGTGATCGGCTTCCACCAACAAGGTCGACGATTTCTTGTTGGTTTTCTTTTTTGCTGCGTTTGAACATTGCTTTGAACACCTTGGATCGACTACTCAGAATAGCCCTATGAGCTGGAAATTTATACTTGCCTAGTTTCAGAACGACATCAGCAAATCTCTGTTTCTTGTACAGCGCCTCGAAATCTGTTGACATTAAAGTTAAGATATCCTTTTTTCCTGAGGTTGGATCGGTATGTATGAGTAAGTTATCGATATCCTTGCATGAAGTATTCGTTTCAGCGTCTTTTTTCTCAGGTCGGTTCTCCCCTAGAAACGGTATAAAATCCATATGATTAAAACAAAGAATATATATGTTGTCTACACAAATTCACAGTTAACATCGGATCGTGACCAAATTCGGCATGGAGGTACTTGGGCAACCGAGAAAGAACGTAGGTCGTTTTTCGAACGCCAAAAACTACCGAAAAGTTTTAATGTTAATTTTAAGATCCGAAAATGGCTCTTTGTAACCGAAATTACTATCCGATTGTCCTGATTTCAGTCTTATACGAAAGCCTGTAAAAAATAACTCCGTGACGTAGATTTAAAAAAAACCAAGAGTGTAAAATCACGAGGATAAAAGTTATAACCATTTTTAAGTAAAGGAACGTCAATATTAAATCGGATATATTTTCGCAAATTTGGTGCTAAAAAGCATTTTTGTACATTTAATTTTTTTTTAAACTAACTGAATGGAGCGAGTTTTGAACCGACGACATTTTGGACCGGTAAGATTTTAACTCGCGACATTTTAAGGGATACCACGGTAGGCAAGAGGGTACATGAGAGGGGAGTCCCTAATTAAAATTGTTTAAATCGGAAGTGCCTGCATCATGAATGCATTTTATGCTATTTCTGGTGAGATTCAGGACGGAATTGTGAAGCCGGTGTTCTCCCCCGGAAAGTTTTCTAAAACTAGAGGCCTAAAAGCGCGATTTTAGCCTGTCATTGCTCGCCAAGAGGGTCATAACCCCCATTTGCATCCGCGCTTGAGAACCACACTTGAAATCACCACTGGGGCATGGATCCTAGATCACTCTCCCTCTTCCCACCATAGATCCGACATCATATAAGGGTCATTCCATACAGATTCAACGGATGAATGCCCTTGACCATCTTTAACTTTTTTGAAACTCATATCCCAAAAAGATGCATATGAATGGTGTTTAAAACCACTTTTATTTTTTCTCTAACCTTAATCCTTGATTTTGTAGAGGTCATCAAAAGTCATTTTCGTAGTCAAAAATGGGACTTATAAACCTTTGCATTTTGGCCCAAATCTAATTGAATAACAATCATGGCAGAACATTTTACATTTTGATGTTAAAGTACATAAGATAGTAGTCTCACACACTGAGTTATGTAGCTGCAACTTAATAATTAAAATAATGGCAGCAGGCCAAAGTTAAAGATCAAATGTAAAATTTTTACTCATTTCAAAGGGTCATAACTCGCTTAGGGGATAAAAACACAAAGTGAAATATGGCAAAAACAAATCACTGGGGTCACACTAATGAGAAAATATAGCTGTAACTGTGTGTTTGTTTACCCTTTACAAATTACATTTACAGCCCCTCAAAGATCAGAAAATTGAGAAAAATGACATTTTTAGATCCCTGTAAACTAAAAGGGGATGAAATTAAAAATAAAAATTTTCAGCGAATTGAATATTCCATTCCAGTACTATGCACGTTATATATATTGTGTTTGTGTATTTGGTTTGTAAAACAGATACAGCTGTTCGAAATTGTGTTATCTATCCAGTTAACTCGTTTTGAAAGGGAGCACTAAATCATTGAATTAGTTAATTGCGGCGTGTTTTTTATCTATAAATGGGCTCTAAAGTATTGCAAGACTACTTTAATTATAATTTAATGAAGAACAACAAAAATTTTTTTGCTTTAAAAAATAGCTGTTAAAAGAAAAATCTCACAAATTTCAAAAAGTATGGAGGAAAAACTTAAGAAATCATTCAATGTATCAAAAAAAATCTGACGACAGTCAGCAGTTAACAAATGTAAGGGAGGATTATTTATCACTTGTAGAAAGTTCGAAACAAAAAGTTAAAGAATCCGACAGTTATTCTGAAAAAATTAATACAATAACTTTGATGCCCAAATTTGAAATCTCTGTCTCCGTTTTTAGATTTCTACAAGCAAGATCAATCAAGGGAGTAGGAGACATATGGCTTTTATAGATTTATTTATATTTATATGATTTATGTTGATTTTAAGTCAATTTTTAGAGAAAGCGTGTAAGAAATAGAGAGGACATTTACATCTTACCATTAGCATTTTTTGCTATTGCCAACAAAGGAATGTTTAGACTTTCTTCCCCAAAAACAAAAAGATGGCAGATGATAGTAAAGGTGCCATTTTTTAAATATGCGTTGTCTTTGCGCAGCGTGTAGTTTCTTGGCAATAAATGTGGCAGCCATTTCCTTTCGAACGGTCCATTGAATGTTAAATTTCCTTTAAAAACATTTGCTCTTTTATCGCTATTCAACACTATCATGATTTCAGAAAATACATTGACCTTACTGATTGAAGTTTTCGTTAAAGAAATATTAATGTTGCCGATTGTATCGTTCCATCTTTCCCCGTTCGGAAACACAGACAGCGTCCAAGAAGTGTCAGAACAATCAAAGCAAGGACTCTTTATTTCCTCATCTGCCTTTCGTGCTCTTTGCGAAAATTTCTGTATGTGCCACTCTACAGAAGAAAAATACAACTTCCTGTTCCCGACATCTATTTCTGCCAGTGGCTTTATGCAAAACAAATCATCTCCAGAATCACACATGCCTACCAAAATTACTTCAGCTGTAGTGAACCAAATATTCCAAACAAAAGGCGCACTGAAAAAGAGTTTCGTTCGTAAAAACAATATGAGTGATAAAATTTGAGAGAAACCTTGATAACTATTAACTAATGCGTCTCTCCAACAACAAGATAAAATATGGATGATAAGAAGGAAATGGAAATCGCTCAGCAATTTTTGCACATCACTGCAGTAGCTTTGTTTACAGGTTAAAGATGATAATGCGTTCAATAATAGTTAGAACGATAAATCGATTTCTGATTTTCATTATGATTAGTTAATATTAGTTAATCAGAAGATGTTCTTATGGCTGGGAGTTTAACCCTTACACAAGGATTCGTGTAGAAAATTTGGTGCCAAAGCATAAAAATCGCCAAACTCCCAATTGTCGAAATTTTCCCATTGATCTTGAGTTATTTTGAGCTTTGAATCATTTTTTGTTGAAAAGGCGTGAGTCAAACTTTATGCAAAGTAGTTTGATGAAATATAATGTTGCTTGAAGCATACATTAATTTGTGTAAAAAGGGCTTTTCTAAAAGTATCAATAACGCCGCAATAAACTAGAAGACACCATGGTTTATACATGCAATATACTAAACATCCCGGTTATCACATCCATAGACTGCAGTTTCGTTCTTATTAGAACACATCAGTCTGAATTAGTGAATAACCGAGCTGGAGGCAGATGTCATCTGAAGTCGAATGCCAACAAACAGGTTAAAGTAAATTTATCTTAGCAGCGAGTGCACGCAGCATGGCACAATTTGACTCGTGTCACGAGTTAACTATTTAAAACCCTTTCAAAGTACATGAACGTTAAAATCAAAATGACAGTAGAGCTTGGTCCGATGCAAACTGAAAATGGTTTTGATCCTTCGATTGGGAAGAAGCCATCAGGAGTTTATCAAGAAAAACCTGAACCTTAGGAAAAATAGACATAGCACCTAGTTTTCTTTAAAAAAAGTTTCTTTAAACTGTTGAGCGACCATTGATCGTCTCTTACATTTTGTTAATAAGATCATTTCAGCCTTCTTTATCTTTACTAATAATAAAGCTGAAAGTCTGTAGGATGTTTGGATGTCCGGATCTCTGTGACGCGCATAGCGCCTAGACCGTTCGGCCGATTTTCATGAAATTTGGCACAGAATTAGTATATAGCATGGGGATGTGCCCCTAGAAGCGGTTTTTCGAAAATTCGATTTTGTTCTTTTTATATTTCAATTTTAAGAACAAAAATATCATAAGATGGATGAGTAAATTACGAAGTTATTATAACGTGGAACCGTAACATGGGCACAATCCAACTGGCGAGATACGAAATTATCATAACGTGGAACCGTAACATGGGTACAAGTCAATTGGCGAGAAAATTCACCATACATTATTTGTAAATATGCAAGCGATCCAAAAGACCTTTTAATTTTTCTATTACGGGCAAAGCCCTGCGGTTACCACTAGTCTTACATAAAAAGGAGTGGTTTTGACGAAATATTTCTTGTATGTTTAATAAGAAATGGAAAATAACTTATGATTGCTTCCGCACAGTATGCTCTTTTGTTAGAACCAATTCAGTTTGGAAAAAAGTGAATACTGGTTTCTTCCCATCCCTCCCCCCCCCCTGGAAGGGTTTTAACCTTTAAACCCCTCCCGTGGCTGCGCCACTGCAGGGGAGTGCACGGGCGCACCGAACTAAATTTTTGGCAGGGCAGAAATTCTCAATTTGCCGAATGAAACTCCAAATTTAGTCGAAAGATGTTATTTTTGCCGAATTTAACACCAAATTAAGCCGAATGGTGATAGTTTTGCCGAATGAAGCTTCAAATATCGTCGGATGATTATAACTTTGCCAATGGAAATCCAAATTTTGCCGAATGATGACAATTTTGCCGAATCGTTAGACAAAATTTGCCGAACAAGGACTTTCTGGGAGATCACAGAGACCTCTCATCATTTTTACACTATACCATTATCACAACATTTTTAGTGGCCTCCGATCGGGGAGCTCTTGTGCGACTATGACTTCCATTGGTCTTGGTATTCTCTTTTTCACTTTCCCATTTCTACCACTTAAGAAAATACTCACTATAATTATAGATAACTCTTCTGTAACGCATGGTTGAGGAAAATATTTTGCCACCACTTTTCCTATCTTTGACTAAAACTTCGTTAGCTTTGTGTTTGTTTACTTTTATTTTTTGTTATGTTTCAGTTTTCCAAAATTATTTTACATATCTATTCATTTGGAAGGGCAATCACCCTCACCGCTCCGCCCTATAATGGGGCGAAAACGCCAAAAAGCGCTTAAAAATGTTTTTAAACCTCTCTCGCTTGTTTGTTTACACAAACATGTTATTATGGAGTTTTCTCGATTTGTTTGTGCTCAGGGTTCAAAGGTCGCAGGTATACGCAGCTAAATCCTTTTCAGGGTCTTTCTTTAGACCATTTATGACTAATTATTATTAATTTCTAAGAGGATATAAGAGGACATTTTTTGTAGAGTGTTTTGAAAAAAATAATTTTGAATTCACAAGCTTTCGGTGCTGACCAACACCGATTTTCGGTTTGAGAATTCGATTACACATTTTTTTCGTTCTATTACTACCGTTGGACACGAAAGAAATTAAATATACAGTAGGCGCCGCTTATTGTGATCACGGTTAATGTTATCATTCGCTTAATGTTATCAGAATAAATCCCGGAACAGTTATACGTTAACACGCGTTAAAAAAGTCGGATATTGTAATCAATGTCTTCGTTTATTGTCATCATTTTTCATAAACTTTCGATTTTTTTCCCGTTTTTATTCCTCAATTAACAGAAATACATAGGCAAACCCTGACGAGACTAACTTTCTGTGTAGCATTTTGTGGTTTTCAATAGCAGTTCAAAATTTTTCTAGGAATGAAGCTACAGAAAGTTCGCCGCCAGTGACCACAGACTCCCCCTAAGATAACTTTTTTGCATCTAAAAAAATTCAGTCGCTGGACATGTTGCAGGCATAGATGTAGGATCTCCATTGTTGCCATTACTTTGTAAGTTGTAAAAGAATTGTGTCGAGATTGAAAACAAAGCGAAGTTAAATTAAAATTTAAGCAACAAGCAAAACCATGCTGGAAAAGATAGAAAAGCTGAATGTGCTTTGAAACTGGTTTATGAATGTAAGGGAAAACGGTCATATATTTTGCTTCACCTATTACTATGCAATTAAAAATTGCATAATTTAGCTTTAAGTTTTTATAATTCAGATATTTCCATTCTGTTAATTTAATAATTTATAATTTAAAACTGCGTTTAGTTGAGTCATTGTGATTTTAATTTGAGGTTGCCAAAATAAATGCCCCTCAATTGGAAAAAAAAATCATTATTTTGTGTCTCCTGGACTCTTTTCGGTTATTGTTATCAGTCGGTTATTGTTGTCGTAAATTGTATTTGTCCCAAAGTGATCACATTAAGCGGCGCCTACTGTACCAAGCTTTAATAATAATAAAAAAAAAAATATAGACTGCTTAAAAGCAATTTTTGTAAATTACAGCACTCTTGGTTCTTTAACTTTCTAAAGGCTCTCTTCAGCTTCGTAGTGGACGAAGGGCTCTAAAATGTTAGTTCAGATTGCCTGAAAGGTAGTACTGTGCAAATGTATTAATCCTCAATTGGTTTAATATAGGAAAAAAAAAAATCCATTTATAAGCGCTTTTTGGCGTTTTCGCCCCACTGTCCGCCCCTTCTTGAAATCCATGCTTGACAAAGACGTGAAGTTTTGAACTGGTTCCAACACAAACTTGTGTGGTGCAAAACTATCGTTCTAAACACATTTTCGTTTTTTAATTTTTTCCCCGTACAGAGCAATTGCATCTTTTTCTCCTCCGCGTTCATTTCATTTAAAGCTACTATTTTCTACTAGTGAGATCGAAAGTTTCCGCTCTGAAATTATTTTCAGCAAAGGGGAAACAACTTCTTTCCCCTATCAAAAAACATCCTCCCTGATGGGTCTTTGTCTGCAGACCAGTTTCTTCGCGGCGTAATTTTTTTTTTAAATTTTGTGGTCTACCGTCTTGGCGGATTTTTCCCACATCCTCCTTCTTTAAGTTTCACTTTGTTTCCAGAATTCACTTTCCCATCTTAGTTAATTCTCGCCAACTGTACTAGCTTGGCTGGATTTATGGTTTTTGTTCATTGGAGGGCAGCTTTGAAAAGACGCGAATTTCGCTCAAAACTTGTTCTTTTCACTTTGCGACTTGCCTGGAGTAACAGTACCTTCAAGCTTTCTTGCTACCCCCATAGAGAGTCATTGGAAAATCGAGTGAGTGAAATTTAAATTATTAAATAACCTTTGCTTCTACATTCTAAATCTCAAAGTTATTTTGTTTGGTCTTCTTTCCGAGAAGTTATCAAAGTCGATTAATGTTTTATTGTCATTAAAAAAAAACTGTTTTGTCTGAAGCCATTGTGTTTTGATCAGAGGCGTCTCCTCGCCATCTTGAAACTGTGCATCATAACATGCTTGATTTTGTGTTTTTCGACCTTCATGCAAGTTTTCTTATGTTTTTTCACCATAAATATCTAACCGCACTAACATTATGCATTTGTTGCTACACACAAAATTGATAATTAACTTTAAAAGAAAAAATTTCTTTACAAGTGGATGGATTAGGTATACTGCCATGCTAAGCGCAAAGGTAGTATCTGCAGCTGAGTTCAAAATGAGAAATTCCCGTTTAATGTATTGCTCGTCCATGTTTTTGATTCAATTTCAACTTTTTCAGACTTTTTTAAAAATCTTTCCTCACGACAAATGACTACAAAACTTAGGTGAAATTGGTGACTGTAACTCAATTTTGATAAAAAGTGCAGATGCGACTTTTGTGAAGTAAGAAGTAACAGCGTCAGAAAGCACAAATTGCAGATGACTGCAGATCCGTGTTTCGGCGTTACAATGAAGGCCTTTATCAATGCAAAAAGTAATGAGCTTATGGATGAAAAGACATCTGACAAAAGCTTTTGTCGGAAGCCTTTTCATCCATAAGCTTTTTCAGCACAAAGGTATTTATCACGGCAGCATTATTGCTGACATGTCTCCCAATGCGTTCGGTAGATTCCTGAATTTCGATACCTACTTCTGAAATGCTTAATAAAGTAAATATTTCCCGAATTTTCAATAAAACAACGAAATTCGCTCAAACATGGGATTTTTCAGTGATTAGAATTTCTGAAAAAATCCTTACGGTAAAACAATCACAATGGGGTTGTTTCCTAAGACAAAAGTAGTACTTTTAGTCACTGAAATTGATAGAATAAGCAAAAAATATAACATGGACCCAGAAAATTCTTTCATTTTCCCAACAGTTATTTTTTAATTAATTTTTTAAAATGTCTGATTTTGCAAACAAGGCGTGGTCTTGATGACGTCACAAATGATGCTCGTTGGCGCATTTTCTACCGCGTTTCCACGCTATGATAATCAAGAAGCGAATTAAAATGGGGTTGTTTCCTTCAGTCAAAAGTTGTACTTTTTGTCACTGAAATTGATAGAATAAACAAAAAAAAAAAAAAAAAAAGGACTCAGAAAATACTTTGATTTTCCCAAAAGTTATTTTTTAATTATTTTTTTCAAATGTCCAATTTTTCAAACAAGGAGTGGTCTTGAAGACGTCACAAATGATGCTATTTGGGGCATCTTTCTTCCGCGTTTCCACGTTATGATAATCAAGAAGCGAATTAAAATTGCGCTATACGCTTGCTATCAACCCTATCGTTGCCAATACACGTGAGCACGTGAGTAAAGATGCGAAAAAAAAAATTGCTCTGTGAATGGCAACACTGAATGGCATTTCATCATTTGTGATGTCATCGGCAGAAGCGTAAAGAATAAAATCGCATCGATTTAAGTATTTTTTTTTAAATATTAAACTTGAAGAAATTATTTAAAAAATGATCAGATTCTATGTTTTTAATTATGCTCTTTCGGAAAAAAAAAAAACTTTTAAAATTTTGGAAACGACTCCATTGCGCTCTATGCTTGCTATCAACCATATCGTTGCCAATACACGTGAGTAAAGATTCGAATTAAATATTTTGCTCTGTGAATGGCAACACTAAATAGCATTTCATCCTTTTTGATGTCACACAAAAGAAACGTAAACAATGAAAGCGCACCGATTTAAGTAATTTTTTTTAAATATTAAACTTGAACATAGTATTTAAAAAATGGTCAGATCCTATGTTTTTAAGCATGTTCTTTCAGAAAAAAATACTTTTAAAATTTGGGAAACGACCCCATTGCAAAAACAATGTCTTTCATAGAAATGTATAAAAATTGAATTTTTCCGATCATTTTTAAAACATTCTTGTTTCGATTTCTCTCTCTTAAAAGTTTTTATTTCCCATGAAAACAGCGTTAGAACGGTTACGATTTCTCTAACTTTGATTTGCTTCAATTTTTTTAAATTTTAACACACGAAGAAAAATAGTATGTGTCATTTATCCCTCTCTAGCTGCTTTTCTCGTGATTTTCACGGGTAACTCCTATTCCTATTCCTATTCAGAGTCACAACTGACTACAACTGTATTTATGTCGAGGACTGCATACTAAGTGCCTTGCCTCCATTATTTTATATACCGATAGATGGCAGCACCATCACCATATAGAACAGTTAATGAGAATTTAGAACTAGTCCAGGAGCTAATAGCTACCTGATGCTACTACCCCCAGAGGTATCGTTTCACTTGGAGGACATTGAGACCACGAGCATATTTAACGTCGCCCAGTCCCCTTTAATGACGACGGTGGGTCTTCGACATTCGAGGTTCGAACCCAGGACCCTCCGGCCCCGAATCCGACACTCTACCGATCGGGCTACCACGGCCCCACGGGTAACTCAAATTTAGAAAAATCTGCTCACCCAGTGATTTCTGTGGGCATGTGTTTTTTTTTCTTATACTAAGGATGTATGCCGTTTTTTCCTGTTTAACCACTCACTGAAATAATTTATTTACAGCATTAGATGTTTAATTTACATTTTGGCCAACACATGACGTTAGATGTGCACTAAATTGCGGCATTTGAAGGATTTCTGATAAGTTGTCCTGGAAGACCGAAAATAATTATAAAAATAATTGGGTTGCTATTTTCAGTCAAAAGTTCTATTTTTAGTCACTGAAATTGATAGAATGAGTAAAAAAAATAACATGAACCCAGAAAATACTTTTATTTTCCCAACAGTATTTTTTAAATTTTTTAAAGTGTCCGATTTTGAAAACAAGGCGTGGTCTTTATGACGTCACAAATGATGCAATTTGGTGCATCTTTCTGCCACGTTTCCACGTTATGATAATTAAGAAGCGAATTATATATTGCGCTCTACGCTTGCTATCAACCATATCGTTGCCAATACACGTGAATAAAGATGCGAATTAAATATTTTTCTCCGTGAATGGCAACACTGAATGGCATTTCATCATTTGTGATGTCACACGATAGAAACGTAAGCAATAAAAGCGCACTGATTTAAGTAATTTTTTAAAAATATTAAACTTGAACAAATTATTTAAAAAATGGTCAGATCCTATATTTTTAAGCATGCTCTTTCAAAAAAAAAAAAACTTTTAAAATTTTAGAAACGACACCATTCTGCATTTTTTGAAGCGCTCTCAATCCGCAAAATTGAGCAGTCAGAGTGTTGAAACATTTTTTTTTCACCACTAAAAATTGAGCGTGCGTGTGTTTACTTCAAAAAAGTAAAAACAGTGATTTCAATTTCCAAATTTCAGGCCCTATACAGATTTAATTAAAGCACTTTTTACTGTATATTGTATTCCAGAAATACTTTTTACACCAAAGCTTTTGTCGGTACATTTATTCAAGCAAAGTCTTCGTAATTTTACGCTCAAATGTTCTAATTTTCACCTTTCAATATTGGCAGCACCAGGGTGTCCTGAAATAGACTGACGTTTTCAAAAATTTATAACAGGTAATGGGGTCGTTTCCAAAATTTTAAAAGTACTTTTTTCGGAAAGAGCATGCTTAAAAACATAGAATCTGACCATTTTTTAAATAATTTCTTTAAGTTTAGTATTTTTAAAAATTACTTAAATCGGTGCTCTTTCATCGTTTAACGCTTCTGCCGCTGACATCACAAATGATGAAATGCCATTCAGTATTGCCATTCACGGTCCAAAGTATTTAATTCGCATCTTTACTCGCGTGTTTTGGCAACGATATGGTTGATAGCAAGCGTAGAGCGCAATTTTAATTCGCTGCTTGATTATGACCAGGGCTGTGGAGTCGGAGTCGGAGTCGAAGAGTCGGAGTCGGACTGATTTTGGGGTAAAGGAGTCGGAGTCGGAGTTGTTAGAAAACTTGCCGACTCCGACTCCGACTCCGGGTTTCTTTTTTTCTTTCCTTTTCACTGACTCTCCTTGCATTTTTTAAAAACTGACTACCAATTGGTTCAATTACATGTATAAAAAGATACTAATGAGAAAATAACTGCCATTATGGCAATCAGCTAGCCTGAATGCTTACCGAACTTACTGTAGCCGTCCTCTAGTTTGCTTGCTTTTTAACTTAACTAATAGCGACTGTCAGCAAACGGTTTTGTTGCCCAACATTTTCAAGTAATCACTTTCAAATAAGAATAGAAATATAGTGTTTTGTTCGATCTCAGTTATAAAATAGCGAAAGAAACGTAACAAATTAATAAGTCGAGGCCCGTAGCTAAGGTTGAAATGTTTAAGGGTGATCGACAAATTCAAAAACGTTCTGGCGCGAAAGCACGAATCCAAAAGATCCAATGAAAAATAATCTAATGTTTTTTTCTTTATTAAGACTATTTCTATAAGCTTGGTTCTCACTAAAAAGTATGGAACAAAATAAGTGTAAATGATTTCTTGATTGCAACACTCAATAATTGCAGCTAATCTTAAAATCTTAATATTAAGGTTAATTCTAAAGCAGACAATAAAATTTAAATTAAAAATTTAGCGAAGAAGAAATATAGGTATAGTAAAAGCTATTCGTACAAATTTGTATAGCGGCCGCATTTTGTGTAAAATTAGCTCCTGATGTATATGTGCCCTATTTTCGTTGAAATTTGATTGATGAAATATAATTTAAAATATATTCGCGAAAATTTTCAGAATTAAAGTACTTATAAACTCTGAAATTAACTTTGGGTGCATCTACCTAATGGGTGTCACCCAGGGAAAACCACCCCCTCTCAAGAACTTGGATTTAGAAAAAAAAAAAAAAAAGCTTTTTTTCTCTCAAGTTACAGCTTTCAAAAATTGAAAGCACACGATTTGATCAATATCTATTTGTTAAACATTAAAGGGGGGCAAATTGCAGATAATCCTTTTCAAATTTTTTAAAAGGGATTTTTAAGTCATCTCACTTCTTAACTCGTAACTGTTGGAAAATTTGATTTTTAAATTGAATTTCTAACGTTGTATGCGTCTTGGGTTTACAATAAAAAACAAAATGCGAAATTTTCATGAAAAGGAATCAATATTTCAATCTCTGTTTAGAGGTTTTCCCCCTTCCCCTGAAGGGAGAGAGGGAGTTGAAAAAATACAATTAAAAAAATCAAAAACATCCGGAGTCGGAGTCGGAGTTGGAGTCGGAGTCGGGCGTTTCAAAATCCAGGAGTCGGAGTCGGGGTCGGAGTCGGCCATTTTCCTTCCGACTCCGCAGCCCTGATTATGACAACGTGGAAACGTAGTAGAAAGATGCAGCAAAGTGCATCATTTATGACGTCATCAAGACCACGCCTTGTTTGAAAAATCGGACATTTAAAAAAATTAATTAAAAAAAACTGCTGGGAAAATGAAAGTATTTTCTGGGTCCATGTTATTTTTTTTTTGCTCATTCTATCCATTTCAATGACTAAAAGTAGTACTTTTGACTGAAGGAAACCACCCCATTGGGAAAAGTAAAACAGTTCTTGCTCATCATTCATTAAACAGAGCACACATTTCTGCACCTGAGAGCCAGACTAATGTAAGCCCCAAAAATGGCAATTTTCAATTTATAACGTAATTTCATAAAAAAAGGTTTATTTTTATTTATTTATCAGCATAAAAGAAAGTGAGCCCCATACTTTTGTATGCAACAAATGAAAGTTTTTTCGCTCTCCTGTAAAGTAGTAAGAATGTGACTTACGTTAGACTGGCTTTGAGGTTCAGATTTCTCTTCTCGGAGTTTCACATTTTAGTTCTAAGATTTTCAAACAGATTGGCTACAGATCGTAAGCCGTTAAGAAAATAAGTTAAGAATGATATAATTTTTTTCCGAAATTTCGATGGATAAAATTACGTAGCAATATTTTCAAAGCATCCATCATCGGCAGTAATAACATGTCGTAAGCAGAGCTTGAAATTAGCAAGCATTTTCTTTGAACTAAAGATGCAAACGGAATTTCACATTCGTCACATTGATTATTTCTTCAAGTTTCTCAATTTCCGGTGAATGGGGTCGTTTCCGAAATTTTAAAAGTATTTTTTTCTGAAAGAGCACGCTTAAAAGCATAGGATTTGACCATTTTTTAAAATAATTTGACTAAGTTTAATATTTTTCAAAAATAATTTTAATCGGGGCGTTTTTATTGTTTACGCTTCTGCCGATGACGTCACAAATGATGAAATGCCATTCACTGATGCCATTCGCAGAGCACAATATTTAATTCGCTTCTTTACTCACATGTGTTTGATGTTATTATAATGTGGAAACGCGGTAAAGGCAGATGCGCCAAAGTGCATCATTTGTGACGTCATAAAGACCACGCCTTATTTTCAAAATCGGACGTTTTCAAAAATTAATTAAAAACTAAGCGCTGAGGAAATGAAAGTTTTTCTCGCTTCGTGTTATTTATTTTTTTTTTTTTTTTTTTGCTTATTTTATTAATTTCAGAGACTAAAAGTAATACTTTTGACTGAAGGAAACAATCCCATTTTGGCCGATGTTCTGCGTCTTCGGAAAACATTCGAACAAAAACGAGAAATTCTGAGAATAAAAAATATGACATGTCACATAAACTTGAATGGTTTCCCTAATAATTTCTTAAAACTGCTCAGTCAACCATCATGTAATTGCAGCCGACGGTGTGCACTTTGAAATCTTGTTATGTTGCATCATTCATTACAAATTTGAAAAATATAAAAAGGAACTTGATTTTCAATTATTTTTCCTTGATTATTGCCATACACTCCGCAGCGCCATCTATTGGAAAATCGTTGAGCTAAAATCAGGAAAGCTGCGTGGGAATATTTATACCCTGTCACATAAAATTTCTGAAAAAATTGTTTTTGTAACCTCAACTAGTTTTCCTGTTATGAGTTTTTGAAATCCGTCAGTCTATTTCAATCTCCATATTAAATATAAATTGGTGTCATGTATACTTCCATTAATCGTAAAAAAAAGTTAATAATGCAATTGTAATATTCTTAGTAATATGATCACGATGCACTTTTACAAACAATGAGTACTTCCACTAATTTTACACGAATGTATTTTAACTAGATTTATTTTTTACGTGAATATTATTCCAGGTTTAAATATAAATACCAATGTTGATAAGTCATCTTGTCTTTTTATTAAACTGACTGGGATTTTTTTTTCTTCTGATGATTCTTCTGCTCTGAAGAATTGATGTGTGTATTTCGTATTTTGCTGCAGTAATTTAATTTATCACATTTATGTAATTGGTATCGAATATTTTGGGTTAATATGTGTTATGTTTTGATGAATTTTTAATTAATAAGCATAGTACTATAAGGTTAGAGTTGCGTATTTATTAACGTAAAAAGTATGTCATATGATCACAAGACGAATATGTCATTAGTAAGAATTTAGAAATAATCAGGGCCTGGGCCCTTTGTCAGGTATCTCGTCACGCCCCCTCCCCCCCCCAAAAAAAAAAGAACAAGAAGAAGAAAAGAAAAGGGGAGAAAGAAGAAAAAAAGAGGGAAAAACAGAAAAGAGAAAAAAAGGAAAAAATTGGAAAATTAAAATAGGGAAGTTGCAACCTATTAAATGTTCATATTTTGGCTATTGGATATTGTTAATTGAGCCTCAAAACTGAAAAATTCACCATCGCCGAATTTTAAAACACCGTGGTTGATTTTTAATGAATTTTTAAAAATCCACGCGCAAAAGTGCGCGCTTCTGAAAAGTCACGAGCCTACGTCACAGGGCGCGAATTGGCAGCCTTCCGCCGAAGATCCCTTGTTTTCGCTAGGGACATTTTAAGCGCGCTGATATTTTTATTTTTTAGAAATTCAATAATCCTTTTGAACACACTATGGAGACCGGATTCGTTAAAGCACAATCTAAATAATCTTCCTCAAGCAATATCAATGATGATATTCGAATATTTAAGAGAGGATGAGAGGTTTAATGTTCCAGAAACGCGAGGAGTTGAATGCGAGCCTTTTACGTTTCGTCTTCGAAGTCGAAAGCACGTTCTTCAGTTTCTCCCATGACATGGGAACCGGTTCGCTAGCGTTTCTCTCCTATCGGAAGACGAATGACGTCACTTCCTATGCCATTTGACGTCACAAGGGCTTGAACTTTAAAAATTAATTTAAAAAAAACTACTTATCGTATCGCAAAAATTTTTTTCACCTATGATGTTCATGCATGTTACTCTGTCATTTAAAAATAAAATTGAAAAATCGAAAACTTCCCTATTACTTACTAGAAAACAATTAACTCCATCTCTAGTGCTACCAGAGTAAATAACGCTTATAAATTTTACTTAATTTTTACGTTTTCTCTTATTCGAAGTTTTTTTTCCCATTTTTCTGTCTTCCTTTCTTTTTTTTTTTCTTACTTACTTTTTTTTTGCGTCAGTGTGGCCGTGCCCCCGCCCAAGACCCGGGCCCCTAGTTTCCGACTAGTCTGACATGGCCTCTCGTCGGCCCTCGAAACAATGAAAAAAATCTGTCACATAACTGTATTGTAAACTATGAATTGGTGTAACTGTAACTGTAGTTGTATCCATGTTGTAGAGCCATGTACTGAATGTCGATATGATTGAGGTCTGTTGACATAACTTTTGTAATGTGTTTTATCATATAACCAAGCAAAGCCCAAACTTAATTGTTATAGACCGTGACAATCGCTGAAGCTCATGGCAACAAAGAGGGCGCTACAGGGAAAGCTTGTTTCCATTACGTTGCCAATGATTGGTGGATGCAGGGGTCCCGCTCAGCGCCTCTTGCGGTCAAAATGGGCGACATCTAATCAAAACTAAACACACTTTGAAACGATGACATTGATTGGTGGATGCCTGAGCTGCATCGGTTTAACGCAGAAGAGTCAAAAATTGTCAGGCCATCTAGTAGAACCATGAACCAAGATAAGTTAAATCCTTCTTTGCAACTAGAATCTTGCTGAAGTTAGAAACAACGAACTGAGTAACAAAATCAAAATTCATGCCGGTAGCGCCAGAGCAGTCTAGCGTGAGTGGCTTACATTGGAATCCGAAATAGAGGATACTCAGCAGCAATATCATTAGTTTATTCGTTCCTGACAACCATGCTCACAAACGACGAACGGAGAACTATGCTCTTTTTTTTAGGTACTTTGAAATTAATTTAAAAGTTTTTTGGAAATGGGTTTCGAAAACAACAGTATATAAAAAAAACGTTGTATTTTACAATAAAACTTATTGCATTGAAATAGTATTTTTTATATTTGGCAGTAAATTTTCACATATTTCGAGTTTTTCACATTTTTTTTTCCATGGGCCTAAGTGAAAAATAAACATTTTTACAATGAAATAATTTATATTCGATTAGCTAGTGGTATTCCTAAAGAAAAATTATAAATGTTTGTAGAATGTGCCCTTTTTTATTTACTGTTACAGCACTGAAAATAGAGTTAATTGTTTTATAGTTAGCAGTTTTGATTTTTTTTCTTTTTTCCCTTTATTCTTTTTTGTGAGGAGGGGGGGAGGGCCTGACTTTCTGTGGCTCCGTTCATCCACCTATAACCTCAACTCTAATTCGTGAGAGGCAAAGACACTTCTAAAACAATATTCATAAATGTCCCGAAAGTAATACTTAATATTAACAAGGACGTATTTGAGTTATTATGAATCATTTTAAAAACAATCATAACTTAAAAAAGTCGAAAAGTTTTAATGAAAACAGCAAAAAAGTTTGTTAGCGTCTTGACTTTGTTATGATTTTGTTATGCTATTTTTATTGTTTCCTGATTTATTATATTAGGTCCCTTTTTACTAAATTAAAAATTTGTAAAAAGGGTGCAAATGTTTTGCTTTTCTTTACCTTCAATATGCTATTTACTATATACATGTAGCAATATCATTATACACAAATGGGAAAATTTAGTGTAAATAGAGTTTACTGGAAAATAAATACCCAGGTAAATACCCATTTCGGGCATTTACCCGGAAAAATAAATTCCCGGGTATTTTACGTCACTGCATGTGATTGAGTAGACAGCTTGAAAATATTAAAATATAAGTTATTCATTAAAAATTTCGAAAATTTTTGATGTAATTTTATATTTACTTTTCTTAGATTTTTATCTACTTGATATCTGAAGCGACATCTATTGGAACATTTTGAACTAAAATCTGGAAATCTGGTAAGAAATATTCATGCCCTATCACATGAATTTTCTGCAATAATTGTTTTTTTTTTAACCTTAAGCGTTCTCTAATCATACATTTTTGAAAACCGTCAGTCTATTTCTGGACACTCTGTAAAAACGATATAATCAATAGTGCACATCATTGAGCTTTCATAATTTAGAAGACATATTGTTGAACTCTATTATTTTCAACCAGAAAACCCAATCAGTAAATTTAACATTTTTAACTTCTTGCTTAAACTGTAGTATTTGAAAATAAATCAATTAAAAGCAGGCTCACCGACATATATCAGTCGATATATATCATGATACATATCACGATATATATCCGATATTTATTTTGATGATATCATGATATTTTGATATTTTCGATATTTTTTTTTTCAACTACGGTATTTTCAATGTAAAAATTGTATTAATCATACTAATATTGTTCATCTATTATTAAAAAAAACAAAAAGTTATGTTCTATATTTCTAAGATGCATTAATACATCATTAATGCAGCAAAGTAATTTGTTTTTGTTTTATATTCATAAAATTATCAGTAATTTTACAGTTTTAATTATATTAAAAGTTCCTAATTAAATATTCCATGTTGGTCAGAAAAAGAAGAAATGTCTTATGACTGTGCAGTGACAGATGCATATTTTTTATTTCTGAATCATATAACTGTGTAAAAGTAGCTAAGAGAAGAAAAATGAGTAAAACAGCTAATGCGAAATTAACTCCATTAAAATTGATAAAAATGTAAAATGAAATATTAAATATAAATAATGAAAGAAACCTTAATTTTAAGTCTACTTATTGTAATAATAATTAAAGAGTGACAGTGTTGCCAGATGGTCAAATCCAGATTTCCCCAATTCCCTTCCAACTTTTCCCCAAAAAGCGATAGTTTCTATCAAAATTCCCCAAATTCAAAAATTATTTTTCCATTAATATTTTCATAAAATGAATCGACTTCCTCTGATATTTTTGTCTCTTGAAAAATTTTTTTTTCTTCCTAAATAGCCAAATTTTCTTATAAAATTCCCCAACTTTTTTTTTCTTCCCATTTTCGCTTTTTTTTTGGTCTTCTTTATCTTTTTTTTTTCTTTACTAATAATAAAGCTGAAAGTCTTTCTGTCCGGATCTCTCTCTCTCTGTCAGGATCTCTGTGACGCGCATAGCACCTAGACCGTTCGAGCGATTTTCATGAAATTTGGCAAAGAATTAGTTTGTAGCTTGAAGGTGTGCACCTTTAAGCGATTTTTTGAAAATTCGACTTTGTTCTTTTTCTATTCCAATTTTAAGAACATTTTCCCGAGAAAAATTATCATAAGATGGAGGACTAAATTACCAAGTTATCATCATGTGGAACCGTAACGTGGGCAAGCCAATCGTCGAGTAATAATCGAATATTTTAACTATTGATGCGAATTCCGTAGCATAATATTCCACATAATGCGAAATGCGAATTCCATGAAGTTGAGCAAAGCTAAACCAACGCTGTTTGATACAAACAATGTAACTACCAGATGTCAAGACGCGAATTTAAATACAAAAAAAAAAAAAAAAAAAAAAAAAAAATCCCCAGGTTTTCCCCAAGAAAAAAAAAATTTCCCCAAAGAATTCCCCTCAAAACCTATTTCCCCAAAATTTCCCCAGAGAGCACCAGATTTCCCCAAAATGGGGAAATTTCCCCTAATCTGGCAACACTGAAGAGTGATTTGAGGACGCATTTACTATTTTAAAGACTGTTTTTTGACTGTCTTTTAGACAAAGAGACTGTTTTTGCTTTTAAAGACTGTTGCTGCTTTTAAAGACTGTTTTTTGACTGTTCTTTTGACTGTCTTAAAGACTGTCTTTTAAAGACTAGTTTTTGCTGATTGAAAATATCGGATATATATCAAAATATCGGATATTTTCGATATTTTGGAAACTATCACGATATTTTCGAATCCTGGTTAAAAATAGTACTGCGTAAAAACTTTGATTTGCTCGAGTCCTCTGTTTTCTACTGCCAGTGTACAATACAATTGAGGAGGTGCGACTCAAAACCCCACATTTAAAGTTTCAACAAAGATTGAATTATCAGTTGATTCATTCAAATATTACCGAATGGTTTCTACAAAACTATTGCTAGTTTGAGTCACAGATAATAATATTAAATTAAAATTATTTTTTTAAATTCAGTCTTAAATCAAACAAGTGTCACAAGAGGCTTGTTTCTATCAAAAAAAAAAAAAATTACAACGTGTCAATTTGGCCAATTGGATGCCTCCATTTTGGTCCCGTGACTTGGAGCGGATCTACAATGTCAAGCTTTATGCATGATTAACTGTTGAAGTTATGGCAGACGTCTGTGAATCTTTGTAGTGCTTTAATTCGTTAAAAAATAAACAAGTCCACTACGAAAAGATAACATGCCCATTAGATCCAATCAAATAAAGACATGCGTTAATTTAAAACGTTTAACACTGGTCGATTGGTCTTCCTATGCTTGAGAGATTTCTCTTAAAAATATGAATGAAATTTATTCCATCTACATATGAATACATTTTTCTCATAAAAGATTATTTAGAAACACGTGTTTCGTGAATTCCCCAAAATCGTTTAGAATGGGTATGTGTGGTTTTGCTTATTAACTCATCGTTTGTCATTTGTAATATAGATATTTGTTAATCTTCTTTTAGTAATTCCTAATATGAGTACTATAGTCAGGGCCCGATCAAGACGTGGGGGACTGTGGGCCTAGAGTTCATGCGGGCCACCCCTCCTTCACAACATACCCATTATTCCTACTATACATCATCAGAATATTTTACGACTCGTAATACATCAACCCAAATTCAAAATAATAAAATAACAGAACTTTTTAAAGAAAATTTGGTAATGCTTCGCGTGAAATGAATGCACGCAAATTAAAGGAAAAACGCACGTTATTCAGGAAGTGGCAAAAAATAATTTTCAAGAATTTTTCAGACAATATTTTCAGAATATAAGAGCCGTTAACACATTAAAAAACCATATTGATTTTTCTATACGAGTCAAAAAATTAGAAAAGTCCATTCATTCAATGTGAATTTGTTGAAAGAATTTGGAAATCAGAGAAAATACTTGCGTGACTATTAACCGATAAGTTTGCTACAATTTATACAACTCAAAATCAAAATAATAGAATGTCATAACTTGAAACTTGAAAAATTGGTGATACATTTTCCGTCTAGCATTTTTCATTCAGTCAAGATCAGTACTGAATAAACCACTTTTTCATAGTTTTAGTATTCTTCTTAAAAACTTTTTTTTTTTACGTTTGCTGTAAATAAATAAATTTAAAAAATAATTGCACACTCTGCAGCGTTTACATTTTGATTGTAAAAAAAAATTGTATATAGCCTTTGATAGAAAGTAAGGCAAAAAAATTTTAAAACGCGCAAAATGTTACCTGTTATGATACCCCCTATCCAAACTTTTATTAAGTTTTAATGAGCTAATTTATTTACTTGGCACATTCTTTTTACAGTCTGACGGAAAATTTAAAATCACTTTTGCGCCGAAATCTGGGGGACGGCGCAGTTTCTCATTATGCTCATTATGCTCATTTCTTTCAATGTTTTTATAACGATTCTCTGACTCTGCAATTTTTCCAACTGTGGCCAAGTTTTTTCATCCCACTCTCCGAGACGAAATGTATTGTAGAAAATGACATTATTGTTGCATAACAGAGATATTTTTTTTTGAAACTTGAGTCGAAATTTTGAAATTTTTTGAGTTACCATAGAAGCAAAAATGAAGAACATTATTTCCAAAAATCATTTTTTCAAAACTACTGCATGTACAACAAAAAGTGATGCATTAATTTAAAGAGAAACATCCCGATTTTTTTGTTCTAATAAGTTTCAAATATACAAATGTTCAATGTATGAGCACATTGTGCAAAATGCTCAATTTCAGGTGCTCAAAGTTGGAGTCTTTTTCTACGCGATAACCAGTGGCGACCTGATGGGAGGTCACCGTGGCTAGGGGTGCCCCAACTTCAATTTTTGGGAGGACGTAAATTCTCAGTTTGATGAATGGAACTCCATACTTCTAGTGAAATGAATAATGATAATTTTGATGAATGTAATTTTAAATTTCGCCGAATGATGATAATTTTGCCGAATCGAACTCCACATTTTTACCGAATGGAAGTCCAAATTTTGCCGAATCGAACTCCAAATTTTGTCGAATGACGATAATTTTGCCGAATCGTCCTGCTAAATTATCATCATTCGCTAAATTTGAAGTTCTGTTCGGCAAATTGAGAATTCAAAATTTTAACTTCGGTGCGGCCCTGAGAACGGTATCCTTTTCGTTCTACACATTTTAGGATATTCCATTCTCAACGGTTTGTATAAATCTGCACAAATGCGTCCTTAAAGTTCGTGTAGAGTTTTCGACATCGGGAATTCATAAACAGTGTCCTAGCAGTAACCCCATAAAAAGAAATCAAATAGCATGTGGATCGAACTGCATTACACATTGGACATTTGTCGTGAAACAAAATGCTCATTTATCGACTATCTGCAACTGTAAACATGGTACAGTAAAACCCCATTTATCCGGCCGCCGTTTATATGGATCTCTATCTTATCTGAATCGCATTTGTATAGCTAAAAAAATATATTTGCTTAGATAATAGTTTTATATTATGATAGCAAGAAAGGAACTATAGTAAGGTAAATATTTGCTTTTTATTTTGGTTAAATGTACAAATTCTGTATAGATCGTACAGTAATAATTTTGACAAACATCAAGTCGTACTCGGAGTGTCAGTACGACACCTCTGCATCTGTGCTATAAATGATTGCGAGAAACGGTACTAAGTAGTTTTGTAACAGAACATTGCTTTTTGCTGCAATAAAAAACAAGCCTGCTTATTTCAAAATGTGTTTTGTTTATTACCCATATCACACGAATCTTTTTTTATTCGGATTGTCCTTGGTCTTTGTTGGACCGGAGAAGCGAAGTTGTCCTGTGTATTGATCTTTACATTCACATATCACTCATTGTAATATAGGAGAATGTGCAAAAATTGGGCACAAGTGATATATAAACACCCCTCTTCAGTTGCTATATCAGGTACTGAAGACTAATGGCGAGGACTTTAGATAGCGTCATTTACTAATAGAAGAGGGTAGAAAGCGGTTGAAAATATTCCTTCAAGTAGTGTGGAAACAGCTTGAGTTATTGTGCAAACTGATATTAATTTTGGACTGCAAACTTTTAAGAGGTCTGTGAAACCGTTTCATTTAAATGTTCTTACATTTGGTTAAAAATAATTTTACGGTGCTGTCCGGAAAGCGGATATTTCGATTCCGAGTCACAACTGACTACAACTGTATTTATGTCGAGGACTGCATACCTTGCCTCCATTATTTTTTATACCGATAGATGGCAGCACCATCACCGGATCAAACAGTTAATGAGAATTTAGAACTAGACCAGGAACTGATAGCTACCTGGTGCTAGCACCCCCAGAGGTATCGTTTCACTTGGAGGACATTGGGACCACGAGCATATTTAACGTCGCCCAGTCCCCTTTAATGACGACGGTGGGTCTTCGATCATCAAAATTCGAACTCAGGACCCTCCGGCCCCAAATCCGACACTCTACCAATCGGGCTACCACGGCCCAAAGCGGATATTTTAAGGTGCTTTTTGATGCATACCTTTAGTCAAGCACGTTCGTACGACGTTACATGTGATACTGACAATCGTTCTTAAGTTGGGTTAGTGTAAATATGGGCCCCATTTAAAGGGTCCCCACAATTATAACAACTTTGATGTCAACTGGTGGGTATAAACCAGACTCAAGAAATGCAACTTGTATTTTTTGTGATGGAAAGTTCTCTCAAGGCGTTCGGGGAGAGGTGGGGGAGGGGGAAATGTGTTATGATCCAAATGTGGGCACACTTTGACCGTGCCAGAGCTAAAAGAACCAGTTATGTTTGTGATTTCTGTAAATATTTTTTTTTCCCGTTAAGAAATGACTTCTCTACCATTTTGTATTCTTTTATACTGATATTAAACTACCTTTGGCGACGCTTTTGAAGAGCTCCCATATTTGCATCCCGTTCTTTCTGGTGTTTTTTATAAAAAAAATTTGTAAATCGTAGTTTTTTGAATTAAAAAAAAATGACGTAAATCATTGTTTTGCTTTCTCGCATTTAGAAAACTTGTTATAAATGTTAATAAAAGACAAAAAATCTAGAATTTTACAAATTGAAAGCAACTTTGAATCATAAACAAAAGAGCGTGCCCACACTTACATCTTTTCTTCTATGTGCAGTAGTTTGAAAAATATGATTTTCTAACAGTGAGTCCATAATTTTGGCTCGCCTTGTATATTATTGGGTGATTTTATAGTGAAAAGATATTATAAACTATTACCTTTGTCAGAACAGCGTTACTGATATTGCAGAAGCAGGGGTGTGCACGGGAGGAGGGACACCTGCTGGCCCGAGGCCGAGCCTCAAGGAGGTACGATATTTTTAAAATGAGGGGTGAAATATGTGTAGGGACGTCGGGCAAATAATATGGAGGGGGCCCGAAGAGACTTGAGTGTGCCTCAAAATTTCTGTGCGCGACCCTAGGCGAAAGTGTACTTTCCTATGGCCAAATTTGGAAGATTGTCAATTTTTCAAAATCCTTGAAGTTCTTGACAAAATTTTAAAATTTCAATGACAAAAAATATGATTTTGACGTCTAATGAATGTTAAGAGAAAAATCAAGGTTTCGTCATTATTTTTGTAAGAGCTGTTCAGCGAAATTGAAGAGGATCATGTGACTGATCTCTACCAATCACAAAGACAGTAGAAAACGACACGTCAGAAATCAAGACTTTTCTGGCGATATTGGGAGGTTTTGCGGACGAAGTGAAATCCATATGCAATTTTCATGATTGCTCACAAAGGGAGTGGGAGGGGGATCAAGCAAAAATGAGTTAAAACAAAAATTCAAGAAATTATGCTCCAGAACTTTGCTGCGTGAGGAAAATCTTTCAGAAATGATACATCTTTCCAAAATTTCATAATTATGTTAGACGAAAGTGATAACGGGAGTGAAATTTAGGATTTACTGTTTTATCGCCGAAATTTTACAATGGGATCGTTTCCAAAAATTTAAAAGCATTTTTTTCAGAAAGAGCATGGTTAAAAACATTGGATCTGATCATTTTTTAAATAATTTGACAAAGTTTAATGTTTTAAAAAATATTTTAATCAATGCACAGATTCAATTTCTTTCTTTACGCTTCTGCACATGACATCACAAGTGCTGAAATACCATTCACTGATGCCATTAGCGCAGAGCGCAATATTTAATTCGCATCTTTACGCACACGTATTGGCAACTTTATGGTTGATACCAAGCGTAGAGCGCAATATTTATTGTGTATAGTTTTCTTTTGTGACAGTTGTGTGTATAGTTTTATTTTGGTCGCATTTCATAATCACCAAATTTCACTTCTTTTTTAGATATGTTCTTCTGAGTCTCTGGAACCTCATGTAAGGCGGTCACGGCACCAACAAATGGAGTACACACACCAACAGTGCTGGCAGGAGTATTTTTGAAACGTCTTGGAACGGTAATCTATAACTTTTCCCAAGAAGGAGCAACAGATAGAACGCCGTTACAGCTATAGCTGTTAAATAAGATTTCACCAGAAGCACTCATGGATAACAAGAGCATTTGTTCCATCCAAATTGAATTCTGGAGGGAGCCATTCGCCTGCTGATATGAACTTTTGCCAGCTCAGTAATACGTTAGCTATGTTTCCTAGCGGCGAAGCGTAACGATCATCCCTAGCAATGCAAGTGAAAAGGATCTGTAGACCTACTAAGCAGGCAGCAACTAAATTAACAGTTGATATAGTTTATTCCTCCTAATGAAGCTTTCTGTGTACTAGTAACGCCAGAGAGCTTGGAAGAACTTGAATAAATTTTGATGCTTTCCTAATTGTCGTGCATATTGAAAATGAAGAAAAACTTATTTTATACGATGAAAAGGTAGCACAAAGCTTGCTATCTTACAACGCTATTATGTTAAAGTTCGGTTTGATTTTATTGAAGTAACTAGCAAGAGACCGCAAAAATGAATGGTGCTGAAGAGATGAACCCCACTGAGCGATTAGATGGACTTGATGGTCTTAAAGGCAAAATTGGACAAAGTAACGACGTTTTAGAGGCAGGCTACGTGGCATTGAATTTGAATAAAATAGCCAAAGCCTACGATAAAATTCCATGTCAACTTAGTCTTTTCACATGTTCCGTTAACTCTGCCGCCAGAGCACTCGCTCTTGCAGGAGTGAACATCAATAAAGATAATTATGTTGGTTTTGTTCATGACTGTCACACGAGATTGACAACTATTCGAAATTTGTTAGAGGGACTGGCAATTAGCTTATGTACTTCTGGTATCTTAGCTTGCATCTTAAGTGCTATACCAGGTGGGCAAGATATTGGCATGACCATAGCTGCATATAGTTTCTACTTTGCTGCCTACTTTATGGTTGTTAGGGTACCCGTGAAATATTTTGACAGTGTCGACAAATGTGGCATAGGAATTTGGGAGATATGCAATCATATGAACCTATATCTAACCGGTGCGTATAGATGCAGCTACGTTGCAGGTTATAATGACTTTTCTGAATACGAAGCAGCTGTTGCACAGGATATCGCTAATAATCAACCTGTAATTGCCGTTTTCTTTACCACCCCTACGGTGGGCCACGTGGCCAATATTGTTGCCATAAAGAAAGAGGAAAACGGATCTATCGGCGAATTCATCATGATGGACACGAGTTACTATGAAAAAAGAAAATTCTTCGAAATAATCCCTCATGATGAAATGGAATATCTGACGAATAACAATTATAAAATCAGAAATACATTAGCATTTTGGAGGAAACCCTGGCGTACTTATTATCTAATCCGTTTCCAGAAAAAAAACGGAAACAGAAAACGTCGTGTCTAATGCTGTCTGGAACGTTTTGTGTGAACCAGACCTGCTCAGTTTAAAATGGTTAAAATGGACAACCTTTACGTTTTTTATTACTTAGTTACACAGCATAAAAATCTCCGACTGGAAGGTTTTAAAACTTTCAAGACTTAACTTACTTTTGATACTTCTTTTTCGGCTTTGTCACTTTCCACTGATGGCTTTATGTAACTTTAAAATACTGTAATCTACTCGAAGTATAATAAAATGCATATTTTATTATGTCTTGTCAATTTTTTAAGTAATACTATAAAAACGAAACTCTAAAAATATAACTTTATACAGCAGTCAATTTACATCCATCGTTATTATACCCTGATCAATAGGTAAAGTGAGGGTGACTTGAGGTAAATCCTCCAGATCCTGGTTAGAAGCAATACTGTCAATATTAGTATGTCAATACAGATTTGAGTGAAGTGAAGGGAAAAAAAAGAAATCGAAAGGCCTATGGTTCCTAAAAGTCGTCTTTTAGCATCATTAGTTAATCTGATGATACCTTTAGGATTCTAAATGGCCTCAGAAACGTCAATAAGTGCAAAAAAATCACCTGTTTTTTTGCCAAACTGATATGTTGCGGAACTGAAAAAGATAGGGCAACACCCCCAGCAGGTCACCAGTGATTGGCACTTGCAACAAAAATGTTCTAAAGTAAGATTCATAACCAATCTTTTTAAAAGTAGAAGGCTTATATATCAACTGAATGTACATTTACTTTAAAGATTATAACTTCAATTTATGTTAGCGGTGCATAGGAAAGAGAAACAATTGTGGCTTGTGTCGAATCAGCCATTTTTATTGCAAAAGTTTCTTCTCTGACTTATGGGAAGCATGCACATCAATCCATTAAAATCTGACTTAAAATGTATTTTAAATTTTGGTTGTCAGAAGTTTTGTTTAGTTGAAAGATGATACTTTGAGAGAGTAGAAGTTAATTTTCGTCTCTCTGGTTTTTGAAGAAAAATGATGGATGCCATTTAGTGGTGCTTCAGTTTTGCTGGTCCCCAGTAATTGGCATATGTGCTTATAGTCCCTAATGTGTTGTGCAATGTGTCACTAGTTTAATTTCTAATACTTTTGCAACAAAAATATTATATGGGTTCTATATTGATTTGAATTCTCCAGAATCTACAGTTAAATTAAAAAAAAAAAATAAATACAATAAAAATCAAATATGTTTGGCCATCACAGTCAGATATTGTGACTGTAGAGAACCGTTCCATTTTTTGTGATCCCTTTGAATCATCGGTTTAATGTTCCTTATATGTGAAAACAGCCATAATTCTTAAAATCGAAACTGCAAGCCGACTGATGAAACAGCAATAATCTCGATATTTTTTTCCCTGTAACATTACAAATTTTTCTTCACTAAAATGCTTTTTTAATGTCAAGATGCGTGATTTAACATTAATTCATGTAAAACTAGCAAAAATACCCGTCGTTGCCTGGGTCAGTAATAATTGTTATAAACAATCGCTACTTTCTTTCGTTTTCTGTTTTAACTGAAAGAACTCAAAACACACCGCTTTGACGTGATTAAAAATCGAGCTTCTTCCTTACCCATAAAAGTAAAATAGCAATAAGTTCAAAGAACCAACGAATATTCATTTAGAAACGAAAGCACGAATTTAAGCATATAGAAATTTGAAGAATTTCCAAAATATGAACTAACAAAAACAAAGATCACTAAAAAAACCGTGCGCTTGCTTCATTTAATTAAATAATACACACACATACAAAAAGAAAAAAAAAGCTCTCTACTATGTTTCCCTCAGGGTGCGAAAAGTAGAGTTTCGGAGTTTTTTGCTCCGGAGAAGCCTTGATTCAAAATTTTCATTATGATTACTTTTAATATTGCTGTTGTTAGGCAACGAATTTTTGTAGCAATGGGTTTTATATTTAATCACATAGAGTAAAGAAATTACATAGAGAGGCCGTGCTATACTACGAAATTGAAGCTGGAAGTTGCACCGCTGTATCCCAAGATCCTTAGCTTCTTGTTAAGTATTTTAAGATAAATCTTGATTCAAAACATTCCATTACTGAATCTCAATCAATTGGTTGTTAATTTAAACTTAGATATTGTTGCAAGTTTAAGGAGCATGTTTTTGAAATTGCGTTATAACATGAATTAAACTGCAAATCAATCCACCAGCTACTTTATACGGTCTCTTTGCGAGATTGGTGAAAACTATACTCGCGAAATGATCACGTTATCATAACCCTGCTCATCATTGCACTGCTGTATCCCATAACTCCGGCTTCGATTTCATCTCCTTTTTTTCCATAAACGGGGCCTCTCTATGTATATTTCTTTACTCTATATTTAATCATAACTTGAGGAAATTACATGAAATTTACTGTTTTCCAACATAACTTTCTTTACTAAGTTTTTAATTAATAAATTATAGCCTAAGTTGCTCCCTGATAACGTAGCTATCTATGGTGAAAAAATGGTTAAAATCCGTCCAATAGTTTTGAAGTTTACCCCGGACATCCGGACAGAAGTAGCCCTTTATGTATAAAGATGAGGATGCAATTCCTAAGAAAGCAATAAATGTCATGCTTGCTCCAGAGAAGCCTTGATTCAAAATTTACATTATGATTACTTTTAATATTGCTGTTGTAAGACAACGAATTTTCGAAACAATGGGTTTAATCGTTACCGTCGCATGTGTTGCGACGGCATCGGTTTAATCCATAGACTAATAATAAGAGTAGACCGAGCTTTCCCAGGCTTGCTGATGAAAAAATTGGTTCATGGATACATCATGTGATTGGTTGGAGGCTTGGCGAAAACTTTGACAGCATGGTTGCTAGATTGCAACATTATCTATAGTCTGGCACTCGGCATGTATTTTAAGACATAATGTGTTTTCATTATAATTTTTTTTCCTGGTGCAGAGATTAAACTGTTTTCTTTTAGCTATGCGTAATTTTGACATTAGTAACTAGTTTTTGATCACAGTTTTCAGTAACTTTTATTTCATTTGGAGAAGCTACGTCAGCGTTGGCGTGAACGTAATGGCGTAAATGTTTTGCGTTAAATGTACTAATCGGTATCTTAAATTGAAATTGTAGGTAAAAATCATATCGTTTGCTGATTCTTTTTGGGCGCTTACTTTAATTGCTTAGAGAGTTATTGAAATTGACTAAAGAAAATACACAATACTATCTAAACGAAAAACTCACTATATTAACAAAATATTTACAACTTAGAATAACGAATTTACAAATCGGACTCCATAAAAGATCATTTTTCTGTGTTCCATCAATTCTACTTATTATATTTCTCGCGGGCGTTGATCGTCTGCTACAATCAACGCCCGCTGTTGCTAGGATATCCACCAGTCACGTGGTTTTGGTTTATGAGCAGCAAAAGGGTTGCCATAGCTCGGTCTATTCTTATTATTAGTCTATGGTTTAATCTTTAATCATTTGATGTGAAAATTACATGACATTTACTGTTTTCGATCACGACGTTCTTAAACTAAGTTTTTTAGCAATAAATTGTAGCCTAACTTGTTCCCCGATTATGTAGCTATCTATGGTGAAAAAATGGTTAAAATCCCTCCAGTAGTTTTGAAGCTTACCCCGGACATCCGGACAGAGATTAGCCCTTTATGTATAAAGATTACCTACTTTAAATTAACATTTATTATGTTTCTTATGGTGATGAAATTTGTATGTAATGTAAAAATGAAAAAAAAGTGATTTTCCAGTTCCATTAACGTGTGCCAATCACTGGATCCCAAGGTGAAAAAAAATACTTTAAAAATTTCGGAAACGACCCCATTTTCTCGCAATATAATAGCATGAATGTATAAGTTTGCTTTTTATATGGAAATCTTCACTTGTGGTTTGCGTAGTTTGTTTGCATCCATTGTTCATTTACACCCACCAGCTACTTATCTCACCCAGTCATAGAAAACCTTGAGAGACTACCTCAACGAATTACGCATATATATGGTGTCCGAGAAATCCTTGACAGATTTTAAAAATTTATAGAAAATTAACATTTGTTATATAAATATGCACCTTGCGTCATACTTCACAGGTTCAAAACTTTTTTATGACATCGTAAAAAAAGAAAGAAGGAAAAGAAAAACAAAGAAGAAAAATGTGTAATAATAAAGTACTTACTGTAACGGCTGTACGTCACAGTGCGTAAAACAAAAATAATGTGAGGTGTTTAATCATTTTTTCAGACGGAAAGAAAAACCTTTCATTACCCGAGTCCAATGTGTGCACCATATGTTGCTCGAACCACAGCTAAACGGTACTCGGTTCATCTCATGTCCACAAATGTTACGCATATTGAATTTTGCATGAATAATATTGCTTTCTGTTTGATAAAATGATTAAACATTACGTTTGAATTTCTTTCTGTGCCAATATACAGCCGTCACATTTAACTTTTTTTTTCCCCTTTTACCTCTTTTTTTTTTCTTTTTCGTTCTCATAAAATGTTTTTGAACATGGGAAGTAGTATGGTACAAACCGCATGCTCATACGACAATTTGTTGCTTTTCTATGAATTTTAAAAATGTGTCGATGTTTTTTAGACACCCAGTATTATGATGCTGGTTTTAACTGGTATGCTTCCATTGTTACTTCCTTTTACAAAAAAGGAAGTATTGTATTCGCGAAAATATTTTCACTTGAAAATCGACCTTAATTTACATTTTACTCACCACCGAATAAATATTGAGTTTTTTTCGACTCGACCACACGTAGATCAGTGCCTAAGAACGTATAGACACGTGAAATATCAATTTTGACGATTTCTATTTGGCCACTATTGGTGATATTTAGAAAGTAAACTATTGAATCACATTAAAATTGCCAGTAATGGGGAAATGACATTAAATTGGAGTAAAAGGAAGTCATGTGATGCACACATCAGCTCGTTTTAAATTCTTAAAACTGCATGATGTTTAATCAGTATGCTTTATTAGTTTACCTAACCTAGTTATTCATTACAGATAACGAAATTTGAGGGGGAGGGGGTACATATTCACTGAAATATCAAGTATTCGTGAAATATCAAGTTAGGCTATAATTTATTGCTAAAAAACTTAGTTTAAGAACGTCGTGATCGAAAACAGTAAATGTCATGTAATTTTCACATCAAATGATTAAAGATTAAACCATAGACTAATAATAAGAATAGACCGAGCTATGGCAACCCTTTTGCTGCTCATAAACCAAAACCATGTGACTGGTGGATATCCTAGCAACAGCGGGCGTTGATTGTAGCAGACGATCAACGCCCGCGAGAAATATAATAAGTAGAATTGATGGAACACGGAAAAATGATCTTTTATGGAGTCCGATTTGTAAATTTGTTATTCTAAGTTGTAAATATTTTGTTAATATAGTGAGTTTTTCGTTTAGATAGTATTGTGTATTTTCTTTAGTCAATTTCAATAACTCTCTAAGCAATTAAAATAAGCGCCCAAAAAGAATCAGCAAACGATATGATCTTTACCTACAATTTCAATTTAAGATACCGATTAGTACATTTAACGCAAAACATTTACGCCATTACGTTCACGCCAACGCTGACGTAGCTTTTCCAAATGAAATAAAAGTTACTGAAAACTGTGATCAAAAACTAATTACTAATGTCAAAATTACGCATAGCTAAAAGAAAACAGTTCAATCTCTGCACCAGGAAAAAAAATTATAATGAAAACACATTATGTCTTAAAATACATGCCGAGTGCCAGACTATAGATAATGTTGCAATCTAGCAACCATGCTGTCAAAGTTTTCGCCAAGCCTCCAACCAGTCACATGATGTATCCATGAACCAATTTTTTCATCAGCAAGCCTGGGAAAGCTCGGTCTACTCTTATTATTAGTCTACTAGGGGGCTATCGCCCCCTGCTCGCTATCGCTCGCCAACCCCCGGAACTGCTTACGCAGTTCCCTGTGGATCGCTTCGCGATCCATGCTCGCTTCGCTCGCTCGCTGTATGCCAATACATTAGCCTAGCTAAAATTTTCCGTAAAAATTAAAGTTGGTAATTGCATTTAGGTCACCATCCATTTAACCAATATGAAAATTACGTTCATAATGTTAATTTGTCTGCTTTAGCCAGATTTTCGACAGTTTAACTTTGCTGTATGTAAGATGACTGCCTTGGCAATGTGCACAACTTTACCATTATAGATACAAAAGTGTCTGTCATTGCTTTGGAGAGATTGCACTTCTACCTGTTGGTCCGCGGAAGGTATTTTATTTCCCTTCTACCACCCATTGGAAAACCAATGAAGGCATTCCCCTATCCGCCACCTGGGGACGCGCCCTCTAGGGGTTACAGGCTCCCCCGAGGGATGTATTTACATTATTTACACTCTTATATATATTTACATATTTACACTCTTATATATTCTAATCTGAGTGAATCCTTGCCACGTCACGAACAAAAAATGGTTTAACTAAAAACGCGAAAACTCGCCAAGGCTACTTTGCTTGCACAATACTAAAACTACTATAACCCTAAACAAATTTGGCGAAACCTTTCAGCTGAGAATAAAAGGAATAAAGTAAATTCTTTCTCGGTTATTCATTTTGAACTGAACTGTCGTACTGAAGCAGAGAATAGACGACGCTCAAAGCGCCTACGCGTTCAAAACAACATTGCCGATGAACATGATTGTGGAGCAATGTGTGAAGAATGCGAATTTTGTGGTGCTCTTTATTGGCAGAAAGAGCGTAATACTGCAAATAAATATACTAAATGTTGCCATGACGGAAAGGTGCGGTTACCGGCATTGTGTGACGCACCTGATCTGTTGAAGGAACTGCTGACTGAAAATTCCCCAGCCGCTAAAAATTATCGGCAGCGAATCAGAGAATACAACTCTGGAAATGGCTCGTCTTAAATTGGATTCAAGAACGGTTTCCTGCCTTCTTTGAGCTTTTCTTTGCTGATTAAGGTTGAAATGGGCCACAGCCCGACTCAAACTCATCTCAAAAAAAAAAAAAAAGTTCGTTGAGTATTCTGTGATTCAAGATTTCAAAACAACGTAGAAGTTTGTTTACATGATTTATCGGCGAAGTGTTGCCAACAGAGGTTTAGAAATTCACCCCTTCATTTGCCGGCACGTAAGAGAATTATATATATAGACTAGTTCATTACAGATAACGAAATTTGAGGGGGAGGGGGTACGTATTCACTGGCTTTGCATTTTTAAGTTGTTTATATTAGCTAATTACACTGTTATTATTATTTTTTTTAAACGATGTGATAATTCTTGAACCTGTGCAGTATTGCGGCGCAAACCGAATATTCGTGCGACGATTTGTTGCCTTGCTATGAATTTTCAAAACGTGTCAACTACTTTCCGAACATCCTGCATGCATACTACATGACCAAAAGTATTGGGACGCTTTGAAAATTTGACATATTTACGAATTTCTCACGAAATAAAAGGCCATTTGCTTTGTAACTTTTGTGACATAAAAGGTATGCTCCAGCTGTCCTTTTCCAATAAAAGTTATATCACCTTTGAGTTTTGGGGGTCAGTAACTAATTTAGGAAAACAAAAATGTATTTTGATCATCATTCATCGTAGATAACTGAGAATAAGCTGTAAATTTCGGAAATTAGTTAGCTTACTATGTACATTTATTTTACATACTTTTGAGAAAATCACTGATATTCACGAAGATATAAGCATTTCTATCAAAACTCCGTGGAAAAATAATTCCAATCCAAAAAGTGTGTCATTAGTACGACCAATATCCACCGAGATATGAAATGCAGCGTTTTGTGACTTAGGCCACTTTGCACTCGCCGTCAGTAACACCTTTTGAGGGAAAATATAGCAGTTAACAAGGGTTTAAAATTGTATGTGCGCATAGAGTGAAGTTTTTCAAATTGGTTGAGGTTTTGTAGTATGTTTTTGTGTATCATGGCATAACATATGCATTTATTTTTGAACAGCAATGGAAAATAATAAATACTTTGTTTTATTACTTCGACGATTTGTTATTCTTCTGAAAGGGCGATAAGTTTCAGTCTCATCTTCTACATGATCCCTTAAAACTTTAAACTCGAATATCTCCTAGAGTTTTGGTCGCACAACTGTCAAATTTTTTGTGTTAGTAACATCTTTCAATGGGGATTATTTCCCTAAACATAAGTTAGGAAACCTAGGGCCCGTATAAAAAATTAAATTTTGTATTTTTCGACTCATTTTTATTTTTACTTCAAGCTTTCAATATCTCAACTCTGCATATGTTTTTGAACATTTTTGCAGTTGGAATAATGCATCTAGGACTAAAGGTTGCGAAAATTGCGAAAATAGAGGTCTTGCAGGTTAAAGCGGAACACCCTGTATACTAGTATTATAAAGCTGAAGACTTCGTTTGAACGCGCTAATCTCAGGAACAACTGGCTCGAATTGAAGAAAAATCTTTTTGTGTTGAATAGTCCGTTTATTGAAGAAGGCTATAGGCTTTTTTTTTTTTTTTTTTTGCAATCAGATTGACCAAAACATTTGTAATTACAAATTAAATGTTTAATTATTGTTTAATGCTATGAATTCCTAATAGATGGCGTTGTAAGTTTCCTTCGAGGGCTCTGGCCGACAATGTGATAACTGCGAGGAACCATACCCATGCTACATTGTTGTGATGAGCGAACAGATTTTTTAATGTTTCTTTTTTGATGTTTAGGTACAAAATTTGATATTATAGGATTTTTCTATTTTGTTTTCCTTATTTCTACAACGTTTGTTTTTGTTCTTATAGTTTAAGATAGTTACTTAGCTAAGTAAATAATTTGATGTTTCGTATTATTCAATTGTGATTGTTCTTTATAACGTTTTTATTACAGCATTGTTTATTTGGCGAAAGATTTAAATTGCATGTGGGAAAAAACCTTTTCACTAGCTAAAGGGCAGGGTTACGGTAGCGTGGTTGCTTGGCTCGTTAAACGATGAATTATACTGTCGAAGGATTATTTTGAATTTTAAGGCTACTGTTAATATTTTTATGTGTTTTGGCGAATAGTTTTAAATTCCAAAGAGGCGTTAATATGTCTTTTCAAAAGGTGTGTACGCATTTTAATTGAAAAAAAAATGATAATTTCACATCAAAAGGGGGCCGGGGGGCGTAGATTTTTTTTTTTTTTTTGTTCAACGGACTTCCTTCAACTTCTTAACCCGGGCATCGCCGTGCGGGTACTGTTAGTTCTGTATATTCTAGAGACCATAGTGTATTGCAGAGACCATAAGCTATATTCCAGAGATCATTGAATATAATCCAGAGATCATCGGATTTTTCCCAGAGATTGCTGGATATATTCGAAAGATCATTAGACATATTTCAAAAATCACTGGATCTAGGTAGTCCTTAGGCTATTATCGGACATATTCCACTGACAATTAAAGATATTCCAAAGACCATTGAATATACATTTCACAAGCCATTAGTTCAAAATCCATTGGATCTAGTCCAGAGGAGTATGTATTATAAATAAGCATAGAAAAATAAAAGGATAGAACAGGAACTACAATCAAATGAGAACAATAAGCAATTCGTGAGAGACTTCCGATCTGGATAGTTTCTGGCTACATTCGAGATTTGAGAATCCTTTTGTTGTTGATAAGCAAACCTTTTAAATTTGGTATTCTATCCAGTCAAGGCATGGTCGGGGAAACCCTCTTCGTAAAGCAATTCTTATAACCTTCGAATCAAAATTTGGTGAGATTTCGAATTTCGCCAGAAACTTTCATAACGTAAGTCTCTCAAAGAAACTTCATGAAGCTGAAATCACACTTGAGCAAGTATATCTTTATTTAACAAAGTGGCTGAAGACATCTTCAACTTTGTACAGAGCTTAATAAAAGTATAAGCGGCTGCTGGCAGGAGAAGTTGAAAGGCCCCGTCTCCTTTTTTGCATCAGTATCTGTACAGTACACAGTGAAAGGCTGTTGCCATTTAAGGTTTCATTTTATGTATTATCCCTCACTACGCAATAACACAAGCGAGAAATTGACAGTATTGAATGGTGATATCAAGAAGCAAACAGATGCATGCAAGTTATTGAGATACATTGAATGACGATATTGAGGAGCAAACAGATACAAGAAAATTACTGAGTGATATTGAATGACGATATTGAGGAGGAAACAGAAACATACGAGTTATTGAGGAACATTGAATGACGATACATATAGGTAATTGAGTGAGAGACAATAAATAATGTTACTCTTGAGGAGCTAACACATAAGAAGATGTTATCGACAAGATATTAATTGATATTATTGAAGAGGAAGCAAATAGTACATTACCACAGTTCTTTGAAACATAAATACTGCTAAACATTAAAAAATGTTGCTATATTGGCTTTTAGTTAAGAAACTTGCGTTTAATGACTTAACAGTCTCAACAGGCTGTACTGCACCAGTTTTTAGAGGGCTACGTATAAATTCCCTATCCTTTGTCTCACTTTTTTAGTGTGATCAGTTTCGTCAAATGGCAATAGCATCTTTCACCGTCAGTACTGCCAGCGTGTGTCTGAGCAGCAGCAGCAACTGCGTTTATAACTGAGATCTAGTTACTTTACTTCTGTGAGAATAATACCAGAAGAGTCGGTTTATGTACACAATTATACAAATGTTAAGAATTCTTTCTTAGACTACAATTCATAATTCGCCTGGATATATTATCAATGGTCAAATGTTTTTCTTACAGGTGGCAGCTACAATTGTATTGCTATTTATTTATAATTGTATTATGTAGCAGCTGTCAAAAAGTATTGATCTAATAAAATTCTACATTTCGGCTAAAACAGTCGAGTAGAACTCATGAACAAAGTTTTAAATTCCGGGTGAACTCAAATTGTGCAAATTTTTTTTGGTTAACTTGTTGCTTTTGCAATGTTATTTGTTGCAGAAGCAACGTGGGAAAAAAGTTCATGGCACCGAAACCATGACAACCAGAAGGGAAAAAGCGGGGAAAAGTTTGGAATTGACACGCCGATTCTCATTACGTAGATTATAATGCACAACATGAGGTTAGGAAACTGGTTAAAAAAATTAAATTATTTTTAGAGTTTCTTACCTAGTCCATCAGTGGTACAAAACACTTCAATGCTGAAATTCTCCTACAAAGATTTGCATTTAACTCCATACATTAAAATAATTGTCCTAAAACATAGACAGCAGCATCCAATTCGCGATCATTGTTTCTCAGTTATAAACGCAAATGCAAAAACATCGACTTATTCAGCATAATATCTAAAATCTACATTTAATGCAATGGTAAAAGCATCAGATCTTATTTACAAAATTCAATCAATATTACAATAAATGTACATTTGCTAATGCATATCGCTGGATTTCATATAACTTGAATAAGAAATTTATTTTCCTTTAAAGTTAGCTTCATAAATGACGGGCTTACGCTCAATGCATCATGTAACGAAATACCACATGTATTTTACACATTATTAGCTTATGTACAACGTCTTTCAATGAATCCATTTTTGCTCTTTTTTTTAATCGCAAGTACCGTTAATTGTAAACTACCCTGCTTTTTTGATGGATGCTTCTTGAAAGTTGAATCACGCGAAACAGCGTACTTAGATGCCTTTTTTAAAAAAAATAAACTCCTTTTTTTGTTATTGACATTTTCTATATCAGCCTATTTTTTTTTTCTATTATAACCATGATTTTCTTCGTCAAAGTATTTTAACTTGTTATTGAGGTTTTCAATACGCCTTATTTTACCGAACTTCTTTTTATATTAACCAAAGACTTCTTTCATCATATTTAATTTCTTTCACCCGCTACTGACATTTCTTTTCTGTTTTACACAACCTAATTTTGACATATATCACACAAAGAGATTTTTGACAAATATATATATTTTTTTACAGATATTGACGTTTCTTACGTGCCTTATATCAGTTAATGGTATTTCCTATACGTGCCTTATACTAGTTAAGGACATTTTTTAAGCGCCTGATGTAACCAAATTTAGTCTAGTATCATCCAAAATGAGTCCCACCCCCTTAATTTATTTCCTTTTTAAGTTATTGATATTTCTTATGTGCCTTAAGTGTAACCTTTTTTTTTCGAATGCTTCTATTAGTGGAAACTTTTTTCATCAGGGAATAAGATTTTTTCAAATAAAATCATTTTGTCTCTTTTTTTTTTGAAATATATTAAAGTTCTCTGAAAACTTCTTTTTAGAAATTTAAAAAAAAAAAAAAAAAAAAAAAAAAAAAAAAATCGCTCAAACATGCGATGAAAGCAAAGAAGTGATTTTTCCTTAATATTTACCCATTCATCTTGCATTTTATATGGTAACAGGTTTACTTAATTTAAAAAAAAAATGAAATTGATGTAAAAAATGACAGACTGATCTTTTACGTTTTCTTAACTCTTCACCCTCATATCAACAAAACACCACCAAATTTTATTATAATGCTTTACTTTATTTGCTCTGGGACAGGCCTTTTATTCGGTGACAAAAAGGAAAAATTTATGATTGTAATAATAAAGTTAATTTTAATAAAGTTCACGAATTAATTTCAAGATTGACAAGTATAGAATTTAAGATAATGTTTAAAAAATTAAACTTTGAAAATACGACAGGTTTTCAAAATTTTTTCACGATTCAAGTTAAACTTAAAAGTATTTCCCCCCTCCATACACTTTTTACTTATTATTTAGAAGTTTTATAATTTATCAAACTGCATCTATAATTAAATAAAATTATATTGCTAATTTGAAAAGATAGCTACAAAATTTTACTCAAAAACATACATTGATTTCTTATGAAAGCAGATACTTACAAAAAATGAGGTATAGGCACTATTTGTTTTCAAGGAATTACTAGTAGTTCTTCCCTTTGATATTTTTATTTTCTGAATAATTAGTAATTAATCTAAGTTTCGAATTTACTTATGCGAACTTGCGATGATATGGTTTTGATACTTGCATCAAAAAGATTACCACGCTATTTAGAAGCAAGAACGCTTAACGAAAACAAACTTTTTACAGGCGTTTGCACATAGTTATTTGTGATGAACAATTCTAATAATTTTTTTGGATGCGAAAAAAAAAAAAAAATTTAAGTGTAAAAAATCAAACATTATTTGCTTTTTAAAAGTTTACATTAGGAGTTTTTTTTTCATATATTCCGATGCAACATTTCAACTCTTTGCAAACTAATAAAAAACATACAAAATTATTGTACATATAATATTATGCAATCACTGAAATAAACCTAACAACTTGTCTATGCACTGCATATTATGGGTTATCTATAATTCCGTCCGGTGTTTCTAAGCACTACAGTAAAAGAAACTAAGACAAAGGGAGCAAAGAAGAATCTTTGAACGAATGCAGATTCAATACAAGTAAAAATTCTCAATGAGTAAAATAAGGCAGCGTACGGAAACAGTTTACCGGTTACAGTGCGTTGTTGGTGAGGTTGCATTTATGACGTTGCTCATATATTTTGACGTCACTAGTAACTTGATTACAAGTTTTCCGATTTCGAGGTTCCCTTTTAAAAAGAAGGCCCCGAAAGTCACCGGATTCCCCAGCCTAAATCAGTCCCTGACAGAAACTTGACAATCGCATTTATTTATGCCTTCTGGCCAACGGATAATTCATATAACATAAAGAATGTAATAAGACTTGAACTTATTCTGCATTCTTCCCAACCGTATTTGCTGAATTTATGTCTCTTCTTTACTATAGTGCTTCAAATCGTCAGATAGGGTAATGAATATCCCTGTAATGCATATATGCAGTTAAGAGAAATTCATTTCATAACATCATAATAAGAAATACATTTATAGCACCATATATATATTCGCAAAATATGAAAATTACAGGCAACGAATATTTCTATTAAAGATACACACCTATAAAAATTTACAATGTCGACACGTACACTGCAATGCGCAGTAACGACTACAGATACTTCAACAACTTTTACGACTACAATATGGATTTATAAATTTGATGTGTGCAGCGAAGGCAATTACAGTTGTTAAAAAGTTTTTTTTACAAAAATTTACATCACTTTTTTTTTTCAATTCTATTTAAATTTTTAATGTCATTTTACAACTATAAAAATCTAGATGAAAAAATAAAATTAAGTATTGGCAATACTGCACTGATGATTTTAAGTACTTAAATTATTCAACGAATTTCAAAGAGTAATCTATATTCCAGCATTGTATAGTCTGAAATTCAAATTTTCTACCGACTATGTTATTATAGTTGTGTATTGTTGTTATATAGTTGTATATATAGTTGTTCACACACATTTCGGGGTTACAAGGTGACTATTTTACACTGCGAAAGCGAGTTATGAGCTTTAGAACAAATACGCTGCTTCGCTGTGACGTCAGGGACTGTGCCCTGACGTCATAAAGTGTTCCTCATTCAGAAAATTCGACAATTCTTCGAATTTTCAGAAATTATTGCAATATTGCTTTTTCCTTTTTGAATTACATATCTTCTCAATATAGGTATGTTTGCATAACTATATTTTATCATTCGGCAAAATTCAGTAAACTCAGAATTTCTACCTTCCCTCTGTGAAGTCAAAACTTTTCTCCGCTGAAAAAAGAGCCTCTTATAATCCCGAAACATGTATAAGGAATATTTTTCAAATTTGCGCTTTTAAAACGTTGATTTTATCAATTCACCTTTTCTATACAAAGATAAGCATTACATTTATTTTGATGTTTACGCGACATTAGAATCTCAGCGAATTGTTGGTGACTAACAAATCTGGCTACTTACTCTTTCACTAATATAATCCAAATGTATTGGTCTGGTATAAAATCAATTATACGCGGCACCAATGACTTGGTACCTTAGCTAACATGATCGCGCCAATCAACTAATACTTTTTCTTAATGTCTAATATTTAAAAGTTGAACAAGGATACTTAATTATTGATGGAAAGAATCGAGGATTGTGTAAAAATGTTTCGTGTACGTTTCGTCTATATGATTTTATAATGTAAAATATAGTGATATGCTAACATAGGAGGTATGTCAACTCTGCAATAACTTCGGCATTGTACAAAAATGGGGTGGATGCTTTTCTCAATTGTGCCGACTATTTTTTATTCCAAAATGACTAACTGTATAGAGAAAAACTATATACAATAGTATTCTTTTATTTTTTGTTTTCACTGGTACCGTTAAAACGACCAGTATAATACAAAGTGTCTCTCGATTCCCACCGAAGTTTAGAAGTCTTATTGAAACTAATTATCAGCAATACAGCAAGAACGTTGACTTTACGAGGGAAAGAAACTCTACAAGTTTTACTTCCCAAATGTTCTCTCGATATGTGTACTTTCTGTGATGCAGCAAATATCAAGTCTAAAGTCTAATGGGGTTGTTTCCTTCAGTCAAAAGTACTACTTTTAGTCACTGAAATTGATAGAATGAGTAAAGAAAATAACATGGACACAGAAAATACTTTTACAGACCCCGAAGTGGTTTTTTGGGGGGAAAAAGTAGGAAATAAGGAATTAAAAATTAAAAAAGTAGGAAAATTAGGAAAAAAATCACTTAAAAAACTAGGAAAAAATAGGAAGAGATAAGAATAAACAGATTTAGTGTAAACTTTATTTCTAATGTAAAATAAACTAACAGTATTTTTGATTTAAAACTGTCCCAAAAATGAACTAACAGTACTTTTGAATTATTGAAGCGATTTAATGAAAGACCGAGTCAAATAACAAAACGAAAGAAACAAACTGACAATTTTCAATATGAAAAATAAACTAGTGGAAACAAAGGTACTAAATACAAAAATATGAAAATAAAATCCAAACAAAGAAACACCTTTCAACAATACAGTAATAAAAATTTCAAGAAGAAAAGAATAAAATGCAATATAGCGATCGAAATAATAATAATAATAATAATAAATAAAAATAATAATAATAATAATAAAACTCATATTTTGGTGCAATAAAACCATTTTTGTTAAAGATTTGTTTTGTCAAAAACGAAAAGATTCCTTCGAGAGCATCCATTTATCATTTGAAAATACTAACACTTTCAGTTCCTGTTGTCATAAACTATGATACAAAAAGCAAAGCAAATATTAAATTAGTTTTAGTTGAAAATAATCAGCAACTGACATGCGTTTTTGCATAAGCAGGGGCAGATGTTTGAGTTTGAAAAAAAAAGGAAATAGACTATAAGTGCAGAACTAAAATAAATTTGTTCTTAAAAATATGGGACATAAAATTCATAATAAAATAATTAAACTAAATAAATAACGAAATAAGTAAACTAAAGAGTTTATATTATGTTATATATTTTTAGTATACAAGAAAATTTTTCTTTCAGGAACGTCATTTAGGGGGTCAGTGAGAAAAATTTCTCCCTTCCCTGGCTTTAGAAAATTAATGCTTAACTATAAGTTTGTGTGGTTTTTATCGTTTTTAGACAAAATTTGCATTCAGAACACATACTTCGCTAGCCATCCCCGGTGGAAAAATCAAAATGACAAGCCAGTTTTAATTTTTAATCACGCAATAAAAACGAATATTGTTTTATTGGTTTGATGATTTTTTACCTCCTTCTTCCAAAATTTTTGTCACGGAAAAAAAAGGGATAATCATGCATGGTAAACAATTCATTTCTCACCATACAACAAAAATATTCATCCGGAAATTGTTCACAAAATTGAGAGTGATGGGGGGAGGGGGGAGCAACTCCTCGGGGGATATTGATGATATATCAGATTAAGAAATATATATTAAAAAGAAAAAGAAATACAGTACATATTTGCTTGTGGCTCTATCCCCCCCCCTAACTTTAAAAAATGTGAAGAAATAAAAACGGTATCTTGCATTTAAATTGATTTCCGATTTTTCTCCAAAAATCGGAAACGTTTTGCCCAACTAGGTTTGGCCGAGTTTTTTTTTTTTTTTTGCAAATACATTCTTTGCAAAGAAAGAAACTGAAAATTTATAAATTTTATAATCATGTTTCCTATTTAGAATGAACAATAATCATATTTATGTATGAAAAAAATTAGTTTCTGCGATTATTTTTGAAGTGTTCCGTTTTTGCGAATTTCTGTTATATGTCGCTTTTATTTTGTACTAACGTCAAGAAAATATGTGTACAGGTTTTTCAATTTTTGCTTCCTTACGTTCCTTTTAAGGTTTTACATTGCCTTTCTGTTTAAATAGAGCTCCATTTCCCTTGTAATCATCTATACAAAAAATTGGTGAATAGGAAATTCGGCTTTTCCCGCACTTTACACTCGGCCGTTTACTTTAATTAAAGCTTCTAATTAACGGGTAAGTAATATATAATTGCATTAGAATGTGTCGGTATCCACTTCTTTATTGTTTCGTTAAAACAGTAGGACTGAAGTCGGAGCGATAAAAAGAAAATTCGATCATAAACGGAGCAATGGTAAAAAAGTCACTTGAGAAAATTTAACTTTTAAACACGCAGACGCCGCGGCGCACCTTAAAGAAATTACTGTAGTCAGTCAATGTCAGTTTAGGAATGCCAATGTAGTCAGTTCAGGAACCGCTTGTTTCTTTTGTTTTTCAAATTTGAAACATGCAGAAAATTATGGGGGCGGCATGGTAAAAATAATAATCAATGCACAATTAGAAGTGCTATACTAAAGAAAGAAAAAGTAGGAAAAAAAAGGAAAAAGTAGGAAAATAAGGACAGTGCTCTAAAAAATAAGAAAAAGTAGGAAAAATAGGAACTCTTCGGGGTCTGCTTTTATTTTCCCAACAGTTATTTTTTAATTAATTTTTTTAAATTTCCGATTTTGAAAACAAGGCGTGGTCTTTAGGACGTCACAAATGCTACAATTTGGCGCATCTTTGTACCACGTTTCCACGTTATGATAATCAAGAAGCGAATGAAATATTGCGCTCTACGCTTGCTATCAACCATATCGTTGCCAATATACGTGAGTAAAGATGCGAATTAAATATTTTGCTTTCCGAATGCACACTGAATGGCATTTCATCATTTGTGATGTCACACGACAGAAACGTAAGCAATGAAATCGCACGGATTTAAGTAATTTTTTAAAAATATTAAACTTAAATAAATTATTTAAAAAATTGTCAGATCCTATGTTTTTAAGCATGCTCTTTCAGAAAAAAATACTTTTAAAATTTTGGAAACGACCCCATTCTTGTTTCACTCTCTGTAACATGTCACAATCAATGATTGTTAATTTTCCAATAAGATGAGGCACCCTCATTATATGACAGACGATTTTTATGGGGTTATATCAAAGATCGTACCCCGTGTGCCACTTGATTTACAAGGTTTGCTCCAAAGATCAAAACCGTGTTTACTACCATTGATCGTGATATGTAACAACGAGTCAAACAAACAAGAATTAAAATTGCTCTCTACGCTTGGTATCAACCATATCGTTGCCAATACACGTGAGTAAAAATGCGAATTAAATATTTTTCACTGTGAATGGCAACATAGAATGGCTTTTCATCATTTGTGATGTCATCGGCAAGAAATGTAAACAATGAAAGCACACCGATTTAAGTAATTTTTTGAAAACATTAAACTTGAACAAATTATTTGAAAAATAGTTAAATCCTATGTTTTTAAGCATGTTCTTTCAGAAAAAAATACTTTCAAAATTTTGGAAACGATCCCATTGATATTGGCCGCATTACGAAAGGTTCCCATTCGGGAAACAAAACTTGAACAGTGTCAATCTCTTGTAAAGTCAACATTGTTTCTGTATTAATAATCTACTTGTTTTTATAAGCCTTCCAAATTCGGGTGGATGGGTGTGGGGACGACACACCCTGTATAATACAATACAATCGAACAGTGTCAGTTTTTTGGTGACAACTTGTAAAAAAATAAACTCAACTTTCTCATTTTTTCCAATAATAATATCTACTAAAAGAAAAATGCTAGTACATCTAACATTCAATATTATTTCCTATTGTATCAAATGTTTTTGCACTAGTAATTATGTAAATGTTTCAACTAATACAAATGTACCATAAAATAGTTTTCCAAAAGGATAAATCCCGCTAACACTTAAACCATGCAGAACACTGGTTTGTCTTTTGTTAGCATACGTATTTCTTTAGAAAAAACTACTCGACAAGTAATAAATAGAAAGCGCGGTCCAAAAACAAAACCTCATTTTACGCCTATTGACAAAATATTCCTCGTCCTAAATTTTCTAGAAATTCGACGTCGTTTTGATTATTATTGAGCGAAAAAGTCTGCTAACTGTATAGTTGCTAAATTTTCTGCATCAAGAGCAGGTCATATGCATATACATACAGCATGATTTACAGAAGCATGAACGAATTTCTTACCAGAAAACCATCGATAATGAATGAATGAAAAAATAAAATAAGTAGAAATTTATAAAGCATTGTAAAAGATGTGTCTACACGCATAAATTATTTGCCCTCGTGTCCCCGTTATCGAAATATATGGTCCAAATTTTAAGAAATGTCGGCAAATTTAGCGATTCTTTGCAGAAATAGTTGCAACTCATCTTTTCCCCTCTTCTTGTCACATGTCGCACATAATTTGTCTCTAACTTTTATAGGAAATAAACCATTCTATGCCTAAAATAACATCACAAAATTTTTGCATAAAAGTTTTTCAGACGGGAATAAAGCTGCATGTAATGAACGCTTAATAAGTAAATTCCTTATTACTTAAGGATTTTTAGTATTGCTAATAAAGACACACAAAATTTTATATGAGCATTGAAAGAAGACTGAGAGGAAAATGTACGTCATGAAAAATTTTTCACATCTTCTGAAAAATATATTGCTATAAAATATGAATGCAATGTTTTTTTTAAATAATATAACTCATTTTGTATTTATTATATCCCATGAGTACAACTTGCTCTTTTATACGAATGAAAACTGCACACACGTGTTTCAGATTTTTAAAGGAACCGTTTTTCTATGCATGGAAATGAACTTTTGTGACAAAACCAAAAACACCTGTATGCAATTTTCTACCTTTATGTTCAGCCTAATAAATCTTCAACACTATGTACAGAATTACTTCAATTTTAACTAAACCAATGTATTGCTTTTTCACAACGACATATTCAGCAATAATTTGAATAAAAATATTTACATTTCAATATAGTACATCAGCTAAAAAGAATTAGAATGAAATACCAATATTTTTTTTAAACATTTTTTTTTTAAACTGGAGGTATTTTTCCTCCTTGCTACGTAAAATGATGACCTAGAAGGCAACCATCATTATTTCTAACGCAGAACATAAAGAGCTGGGTAATGCACTGAGAGATGGTGCCATCAATCATCCCCACCTGCACAATTTGGACATAAATCTGAAAAGGAGAGAATCTTTTCTCCAGATCCTTATATCCTTGGTAACTGCGTAATCATAATTAGAGCAATTCAATTATTCAACTATTGTTAAGTCTATTGTTATTCATTACTTCACAACGGTCACACTCTACATATAACACAATTGACAAAACGATGTATAATGACTTAAATGTTACAAAAATCACACATAAATGCCTGTTTCATAGTGACAAAACTCACAGCAAAGAGATACCCCAGATTTACTTTATTAAATACATTAACTTATATTTATGTCAGTGAAGAGCAATCAATGTAATTAAACTGTCTCCTTTCAATTATTTCTTACTCTATAGTATTTAGTATGATAAATAACGTACTTGAATTACCTTTTCGCCCGTAGCTCTGTCATTCCACGAAAAACTATCCACTTTGTCTCACACGTTACGGTTCATATCTTTCATTAAAAAGTGATAACGTTGAAAAGTAATGAAGAATTTTTTTACTTAAGAACTCTCACATACGTTTGTAATTTGTTGAACAACAAAGTTTTGCCTATTACCTTTTTACTTCCTTTTACAAAAAAGGAAGTATTGAATTCGCGAAAAAATTTCACTCAAAAATCGGCTTTAATTTCCATTTTTCTCACCAACGAATGAATGTTGAGATTTTTTTTCGACCCGATCACACGTGGATATATGCCTAGGAACGTACAGACATCCGAAATATAAATTTTGACGACCCACGAGTTAATTACAACGAATTTTCTCGTAACGTCCGTATGTACGTATGTATGTACGTATGTATGTGCGTATGTGTGTATGTATCTCGCATAACTCAAAAACGGTATGTCCTAGAAAGTTGCAATTTGGTACGTAGACTCCCAGTGGGGTCTAGTTGTCCACCTTCCCTTTTGGTTGCATTCGGATGTTCCTAAGGGTTTTTTTTGCCCCTTTTTGGGAGGAAATCATTGTTAATTTCGATGTAAACTCAAGTTGTGTTATAACTTGTCGGACACTTGGCGACATATCGCCAGTCTTTTGGTCGCCAAGTTGGTAAAAAATTTGGCTTTTTTTTTTTTTTTTTGGTTTCGACTTTTTTGGTTCAAAATGACATTAAATTGGAGTAAAAGGAAGTCATGTGACGCACACATCAGCTCGTTTAAGTATTATTTTTAATGAAATATGTGAGGCGTCACGTGCTAGACAAAATGACCGTTTTCCGTAGAATGACCCAGTTATTTTTTGCATGTAGAGTTAATGAGGAGCTAAATATCGACTTTTTCATGACTTGATACTATTTGTGTTTAATAGTTTCTGTTCGAAGCATGACGTATTTGCAGGTACATTTTAAAAAAGAAGGTTATTTGTTTCAAGCGTAGGAAAAATTATGTGGGAAAGAACAGGAAATAATAGAAAAATGAGGTATTCAGAAACAAATGAAGTATATAGCTCTCAAATCCGACCTTGGTTGTAAAAACATAGCAAACAATTATGTTCACTTAATGCTGCTTTTAGTTTTGAGTATTTGAACTTTTTTTTTTCTTTTTTGAGAATTACCTGTAAAGTCACTCAGCGACCTTTCGCTTTAAAACAATTTTGTCAAAAAAAAAAAAAAAAAAACATGCATTTAGATGCATAGAAAAAAACGGCAACTTCTCCTTCACTGTCAATACACAAATAGATTGAAAATTTCAAATTACCAGCACATTAACAATTGGACTTCCCCCCCCCTGTTTGATTAAATGACAGCTATGATTCCACCATTGTTTTCTCAATTTAATCAACTGACAGTAGCCATTCAACCATTCTTCCCCACTCAATCAATTTAGTCCGTTGAACCAAGAAACAGCTGCTATTCCTTCAAATTTGTCCGTTCAACCAACATTCAATAGTCATTCAACCATTTTCATGCTAATTTCATACCAACTGAGATAGCTTCAAAAAATATTATGCCGTGACAAAACCCACGAATCATGGTCCTTTGAATTGATGAAATTTTTAGTGATTAAGTAAAGTGCCAACCAACGAGTAAACACTAAATTATGTTGATCAGGATAAAGAGTGGCTGTCAGGAGATGTCGTTTGACCACATCTACTTTCAGAAGTGTCCGTTTTTAGCCTACTTTCCCAGTAAAAGTCAGAAAAAGAAGAAAAAAGCATGAAAGAAGGCTTAATGCATCTTAAAAATATCGTGAAAAACAAAAAAAAGTCAAAAATAAATAAAATAATTAAATGAATATTGAAAAATTAAAAATTGGAAAGTAGGGTATTGAGATGGGGAAAAATGTCTGTCGGTCTGTCTGTCTGTCTGTCGGTCTGTCTGTCTGTCGGTCTGTCTGTCTGTCGGTCTGTCTGTCGGTCTGTCTGTCTGTCCCCCCCTAATAACTTTTGAATGAATAGTCCGATTCGAACAAACTTTTTTTTGTTCGAAAGATCTCGGCGAGGACACCTCATTCCCATATTTCACTTTTTGATTTGAACTATTTTTTGTTCAATTTTGAACAGTTCAAAAAAACTTAACATTAGCGCCTACGGGGAAATTCAAAGCAATTCCGAACTGTGAGCCGAATTTGCTTCAAACAAACTTTGTAGGAAAAAGCTTTTGATAAAAAACTTGTATATAAGATATCTTTTTGATTTGAACAATTTTCCGTTCAATTTTGAACAGTTCAAATCCCTTAACATTAGCGCCTACGGGGAAACTGAAAGTCAATGTAGATTCCGTACTTGAAGGCGGATTTACTTCAAACAAACTTTGTTGGAAATAGCTCTTGACGACCAACTCCCGACTCCGACTCCGAGAATTTAGGGGGACCTGACACTGACTCTGACTCCTGTTCCCGACAATTAATCGGACTCCGACTCCCCGACTTCGACTCTGACTTCGTAGCTTTGGCAAACATTTATACACGGAGGACAAATGACTGACTCCGATTCTTGGATATTTGACTCCGACTCTTTTATCCCAAAATGAGATTGACTCCGACTCCGACTCCGCTGCTGGGGTTTTAACTGTGAAATAATTATTGTTGATATGATTTGTTTTTATTTTCACGCTAAAGTTTTAATTTAGGTATTTAGTTTTCGGTGAATAAACTCGAAAAATATGCGCAGACGATTTTTTTTTTTTTTTTTTTTTTTGACAATGAAAATTATTTCTTTAAGTTGACATTTTATTGTTTTTTTTTTTTTTATTTTGGTAAGTGCATTAATTCGTTTAAAAAATTATTTTCGGCAACAGGGGAAAAAGAAACGATTTTTTAATATGATGTATTTATTTTAATGAACTTATTATTATTTTTTCGTTTTGAAAGCTGTTAAAAAAATTTTTTTAATGGAAAGAAGTGTATTAGCTGCTTTGTTTAAAAGGTGCTGCTATTTTATTTGTTCGTTTTTTTGAAGAAAAGTAAGGAATATTTTATTCCTAGAAATCAGCTTAAAATATTTAAAAAAATATGTTTGAAAAAATTTGCGATTTTAGCTATTTTTGAGAATATTGATCAGGTACTAGAAAGTAGAATGGGTATACGGGAAAGTAGGCTCGTCTAGTTCTAGACGGAACTTCTTGTTATGATGATGCGATACACAGAGGGAAAACGAAGAACTGAGTTCCCAGTTCTAGAGCTTGATGATGTAAACGTGTCGAGATTTAAAAAAATCATTTGTTTAAATTCTCTCCTAAATAACAAAAATCTTTAGTATATTAAAATCATCAAACTTACATGTGTTTTTTTTTAATAATAAAATAAACATATGCATAACATATACATATATATAAACATATATATTTTTATAAATAAATAAATTTCAATGGAAAAACTTCAAATTAAAAAATAATGTTATTTTAACCAAGATATTTACTGCAATATCGATTGAAATAAATTATAAAGTAGTAAAACAAACATTGCAGACGGTAAATTTCGAATAGTTTGTTTTACAATGATGCCCCTTTTTTGGTTTTATGTAGTCGAAGAATTATTTTAAATGCATTCATTTCCCCAGAATGTCACTTAAGTCGCAAATATGGCACAAGTTCTTTTTTTCCCCCTCTACCTATTTTAAGAAATGGATTCGTTTCTCAAAAGATGGACAGGTGACTCAGTTTCGCGGTCAGACAATACTTAGACGCGAGCAGAAGAAATGTGTCAGAATGCCCCAATCGGTGAAAAATTAGCATCAGATGGTCAAAACAACAATCGATATCTCAAAATTAATCAATAAATCTCAAAAAAATACCCGAGGAATCCATGTCCTGCAATAAAATATGTACAGGATTCAAACCCAATCGACGATACCAAATGCAGTTCTAAACGTAGGCGAATACAATACCAACACGATAAAGAATAAATGCATTCCTTGTGTGATTTTCTTAACAGACAATGCCCAAATGCATAAGGCTAAAGCAGTTCTGATAAAAATACTTTAATCGAGAGTCCGCTCCCGCACGGATAGTTTCTTCCGGATGTATTTCAAAATTAAGGACTACTCCGCATTAGTGCAAATCGTGTTTTCTCCTCTAAAGGAGAGCTGTTCTCCCCGGCTCTACACCTTTTTCTGCATCCCCCTGAACAGTTCCATCGGGAGGGGGAACACGATGGTGGAGTTCTTCTCCGCTGCTATCGAGTTGAGGGTCTGGAGATATCGGAGCTGTAACGCCGAAGGTGAATCGGCGATCACCTCCGCCGCCTCCTTGAGAGCCCGTGAGGCTCGTTGTTCACCTTCTGCTGCGATCACCTGTGGGAGAGGGAAAAAAAAAACATTTGGTAATAATCATATAAATAACAGCCGATGATCGAGTAACCCGCGTGCTTCAGCAATGAAACTCGCACCATGGCATGAAATTTAATAATATGTTTTGGTAATGTTTAACATGCAGGGAAAGGCGTTATTGTGACAAAGCTAACCTCGATCCGGTAACTTAACTGTTCAACTGGTAAGACTGTATTCAGTAAGTTACCATCCTATAGTCAGGCAGAAATACATGAAATACACCCCCAGCTCAGTCAATTCCAACCGAGGACTGCAGTTTCGTGCTTATTAGCACTTATCAACCCGGCATAGGAGTGACTGAGCTGGAAGTGGAAAACACCTTAAGGAAGCCAAGAATGCTGGCTTCCAACAAACTGGTAGCTAATACAGAATTAGCACTGCCAGACGGTCACTCGTCTAGTCAGTGCTGATTCTGTATTAGATACCAGTTTGTTTGGCACTCTTTGCTTCCTTAAGAGGTTTTCCACCTCAAGTTCAGTCACTCCTATGCCGGCCCGATGAGTGCTAATAAGCACGAAACTGCAGTCCTCGGCTGAAATTGACTGAGCTGGCGGTGTATTTCATGGTAAGACTGTCATTTCAGGGGAGTGAAGAAACGAAAAGATGGTCAACAATGAATGCTACCTAGTGGCGTTTAGGGTTCATCCACTGGAGTTAGGGTTATAATGTCAACCATCAAAATATCACCAAACAGGCAATGGCTTCGTTCAAATGTAGAAGCAATTTTCATCCGTCACACCTTGACGGGCGACTTTCTAGTTCAATAATAATAACTTTCACATGTCTTTAATTACATTATTGTCATGTAGCTATGTATTGTTTTTGCGTAAATTATGACAAATATTGATGTTGAATCATTAGCTCCATCAGACCTGGTGTCCGGTATACCGGACATGAACGTTGAGCAGCTGTTAATCATTTAATGATTGATTACATTACTTGTTTTTTTTTTGGGGTGGTTGACACTACGCATTCTGCATATTATTATAGCAGCATTTGCCTCCTGAGTATCCATAACGGTAATAATTCTTAAAACAGCACTGCCCAGTGGCCATCTAAAAAAGGAGTTGATATGGCGATAAATCCGAACAATAGGGAAGTTTTCGATTTTTCAATTTTATTTTTATATGATAGAGTAACATGTATGAACATCATAGGTGAAAAAAATTTTGCGATACGATAAGTAGTTTTTTTTAATTAATTTTCAAAGTTCAAGCGCTTGTGACGTCAAATGGCATAGGAAGTGACGTCATGCGCTCTTCCGATAGGGGAGAAGCCGAAGGTCACGCATTCGACTTCGGAGACGAAACGTAAAAGGCTTATCTCCTCGCATTTAACTCCTCGCGTTTCTGGAACATTAAAACCTCTCATCCTCTCGGAAATATTCGAATATCATCATTGATGTTACATGAGGAAGATTATTTAGATTGTGCTTTAACGAATCCGGTCTCCATAGTGTGTTCAAAAGGATTATTGAATTTCTAAAAAATATAAATATCAGCGCGCTCAAAATGTCCGTAGCGAAAACAAGGGATCTTCGGCGGAAGGCTGCCCATTCGCGCCCTGTGACGTAGGCTCGTGACGTTTCAGAAAAGCGCACTTTGCGCGTGGATTTTTAAAAATTCATTAAAAATTAACCACGGTGTTTTAAAATTCGGCGATGGTGAATTTTTTAGTTTTGAGGATCAATTAACAATATCCAATAGCCAAAATATGAACATCTAATAGGTTGCAACTTCCCTATTCAAATCAAATTGCTAATTTGTTGCTTTCTAAGTTTAAATTTAGAAAAATTAACCAATATAGTAATTTCTTCTCTATTTATTTCTAATGCCTCCGAGGGATGGCAATGATGGTCTCCGTACAAACAATGACACGTCCTCTTTCCCTCGTTTTGAGTTTATTTTTGCTGTATGTTAAAAGCGAGGAAACCTTATAGGCATTTAGTATTACGGGAACTTTGATAAGAATAAGGGAATTTCGATACGATTCGTTTACAGTACAACCTGCAGTTCACTAACATCACATGCGATGTTAGTGAACATAAGTCAGGATCTATGCAGGGTTTGGTCGAAAATTTTGCTTGCTAAGATCCGCGTTTTTCCCCTAGCATGGGGAATGTTCTTATCGACGTTTAAATATACCTCCGATGATTCGCACGGTGATGTACAGTCGAACCTCCATATATCGAGCTTTCACATAACAAAATTTTCTATGTATCGAAATCCCAGCAAATTTCTGTGTTCATTACATAGAAAAATCGTTTCCATATATATCAAAAAAATCTTTATATATCGAAATTTTTTTCGAGACATTCGTAGATTATTTTCCCACTTTTAACTGTTTGTCTCATGAAAACTGAAGGTTACGAGAGAAAATTATGTCCACTAAAAGGTTGCTACGAAATTCATAAGGAATCTGGGGTTGAGGAGTGTGTAGATAGGTCGTTGTTTCGTTCTGGAGCTCTTAAATTCCCTCAAGTTTATTTCAAATCGTAATTTTAACCAGTAGCACTGTAAAATCAGTTTCAAGTTCTCCCTTTTCTCTGTTGATTATCATTCCTAGTCTTTTAGCTTCAGTAAAAATCATTCAAGTTAAGTAGAATGATTTTTTACTTTTCTCTCGACTACATTGTCAAAACGAAAATCCCCCTCATGTTGCGGATCAAGTTGAATTGCCGAAGAATGAAGATGTATGAAAGCGCAAAAATGTAATTTCTGTTAATTTTTGAATCATTAATTTTCATTTAATCCGATGCTCGAATAAATTAGAAATAAGGTTTCATACACAAAAATTAGCTTTAATTTTAATGTTTTAGGAGATTTTTATGATAAAATAAGATAATTTCCACATATCAAAATTTCTATATGTCGAATTTTTTCCGGCAATTTGCTACTTCGATATATAGAGGTTCGAAATATGCAAAAGCGACAAATCTCAACGTTGTTTCTATCTCCCAGAACTGACGGGCTAGAAGCCGACTGACAACATTTTTAAATATTTAATAATTTTACCAGGGAGACGGATGTTTTTCAATTCATAAGCTCTTTTTTTTTGCATTGAAAAAGACGTTCTTCGAAACGCTAAAACATACCAGCAGTAATTTGCAATTTTGTGCCTAATTGCACAAAATTTCACGTTCTTATATTTTATTTTACGTTTCAAGCAAAAAGGCCTTATTTTCAACTCTTAGGCATTAAGTCGGACCTCCATATATCGAAGTAGCAAATTGTCAGAAAAAATTCGATATATAGAAATTTCGATACATAGAAACGATCTTATTTTATCCTAAAGTCCCCTAAAACATTAAAATTAAAGCTAATTTACGTGTATGAAACCCTATTTCTAATTTATACGAGCATCGGATTAAATAAAAGTTAATAATTAAAAAAAAAGAAAAAAAAAAACAGAAATTACATTCTTACGCCTTCATACATCTTCATTCTTCTTCAATTCAACTTGATCCGTAACATTAGGGGACTTTTGTTTTGACAATGCAATCGAAAGAAAAGTAAAAAATCAATCTACTTAACTTGAATGATTTTTGCTGCAGCTAAAAAAACTAGGAATGATAATCAACAGACAAAAGGGAGAACTTGAGATTGATTTTACAATGTTACTGGTTACAACTAAGATTTCAAATAAACTTGAGGGAATTTAAGAACTCCAGAACGAAACAACGACCTATCTACACACCCCTCAACCCCAGATTCCTTATGAGTTTCGTAGCAACCTTTACTGAACATAATTTTCTCCCTTAACCTTCATTTTTCATGAGACAAACAGTCTAAAGAGGAAAAAAAATCTACGAATGTCTCGAAAAAAAATTTGATATATAGAGATTTTTTCGATATATAGAAACAATTTTTCTATCCAATGAACATAAAAATTTGCTGGGATTTCGATAGATAGAAGATTTCTATATGTGGAAGTTAGATATATGGAGGTTTGACTGAATTACTGGCTTTTAATAGTAAACCTTGAAGATTTTTTCAGCCATCAATCGTAAAATTAAAAAAGGTTAAAAAAAAAGGATTTAGTGCAAATTGAACCTAAGAAAAATTTTTTAACAACTTTACTACCCTTACTACCCAGAAAAAATATTCAGTCGTTTGTCCCTTGGTTTTTTCGCAGTGAATCTGAAAACGAGATTTGGTGCAAAAGTATGAGAACTAATGCTGCCATCTAGTGAATTTAGTAAAATATAATTTGGAATCTTTTCTTGGAAGAAAGGATGGCAAAATAAAAAATATAAAATAGCTCCTACTGTCCCGTTCTTCACGAAAACGGCAGGTTCGCGGAGCAGGGCAATGGCCCGTTTTTCTAAACTACACTTGGGGGAGGGAGGGGTAAGGTCATGGCGTAGACTGGGCGATTAAAATTTTTAGGGTGCTGTTTTTCGGGTTATTTTTCGTGTTTTCTTGGGTTTTGTCCTTGGGGATAGGGAAAATTGTGTCATCGATATTGAAAGGGCATGGGCTCCCTGACTTTGTAATATTGCAAAGTGTTCGATTATGTTGATGATAGATTCCAAATCCAATTGTCTGACGGGTAGCTAGCATTTACCACATTGAAGAATATGGACGTGCGCAGGCACAGGGCACTGACTGCAAATTTTTCATTTTTCTTTTTCTTTTGAAATCTTGTCATCTATTGCACTTTAGCTTTATTGTACAAGCTTGCTTATTTGGTTTCCTCTAAAACAGCGTTTCTTAATTTGTTTCATATTTGGAATCCATTTGATTGTAGACTTTTTGCGTGGAACCCCCTGATTTTTCCTCAAGCTTGTATACTACTCGTATGTTCCAGAATGGTTTATTTTCGATAAAAGGTTTTTCCAAAAAAAAAAAGTTTTTTTTTTCAAATTTAACAGCAAATTCCTTTAAACATCTGAACTCGTTTCAACCACAATTTAAAAGTTTTAATTTCAATGATATGAGTGGTACCTATTTTTATTAGGGCAGATACATTCTCAATATTAGACTATGTGGATGAAACTTTCATTCTCAGATCAGGTTCAAGATTGAGTCTGCGGTGATATTTAGTTTCTGTCGACAGATGAGTTGAGAACATAAATTTTGTTGCAAATGGTAAAAGCGCTATCAAGGAATTTTGTGACAGATGAGAACATTCAGGTTTATAACTGCCCCGGAATTTTACTGAAAGACGTCATTTTACATTTCTAGTGCACGGAAGGATCAAGGGCCATCTCAATAAAAGAGTAGTGTTCTAGCGATGACATAATTGACAGCCATGCATAGACTGAAGAGGATTTTCGCCCCTTCTTCTTTGTCACATTTTCCATAAATCAAATTTTGGAGAGGGAGAGAATTGAAGAGACCATGTTCACACATCACACACAAACTAATTTATTTTTCTACTCACTAACACAATATACATGATGGGCAGCCAATTTGCCCTTTTTCCCGAATAGCGGCCAAGAGATATGCCATAAATTTATCCCACTATTCGGTCAGGAGGTTTTTTTTTTCAGTCATGCCTTCATGACTGTCTATAGCCATATAACCCAGGCCCTCTCATGCAGCTGCGCAGTAGGCAATCGCGGAAAGCCTCATTACGCAGTTATGGAGATCTCAAGTTATTAATCTTGGGATCCCTGTCAAGTGTTACGCAATGTAACCGCGTGGAGCATATAATTTCTTACATAGACACTAGTTGACTTTTTCATCCATTATTGATATTTCCTCAGCCATTCATTCATTAAAGACTCATTAAACACTTCACTCAAAGCCTTTTTTTAAATGTAACTAATTAGAAAGTTTTGAAAAAAAGAGAAAATACAAGTTTCGTATAACCCTTGAAGGGTCTCCGCGGAACCCTGGGGTTCCGTAGAGCACAATTTAAGAAACGCTGCTCTAAAACAAAAGCGTGAAAAAAACGTCTATTTCCAACTTTTCCCTGTTGAATGCAAAACGCGTTTTTTCAAACATCTCGAATACTCTTTTCTACAGATACTGCCGCTTACCTACCCCGGTAAAATAGTTGAAAATAGGAAAAAACAAGTAAAGATGCATCATAAGAAATGCGATACGGTAGCTCATTTCTCTCAAGTGGGTATAGTTTCTTAGATGAACTATTTGTGAACAGTAACACACTAAAATTTACTTTCAAATTATGAAAATATAGTGATTAAATATGCTGCCTGCTTGTAGTAGTTCAATTGGGGTGGTTATAAATGTGAGTAAATGAAAACAAACTGCATAATTCAGACACCCGTGGTAGTTGTGGTGATCTTTAAACTATCGATTAGTGACAACAATGCAACATAAAAAGACAACCTGATCATCCTCCCGTGTTTAACCAAACTACCGTGAAGGTCTGATTGCTTGAAAATGCAAGATGGCATTGTGAAAAGAGTTACTGTCTAATATTAAGTGATTTACATTTTCCTCTCTAGCAGCTCCGTAAATGCGAAGTAACTGGTTTTAACTATTATTTATCATGGGGAATTATACTTAAATCATTTTGATTATGAACTTCACTTTCCTCTCTTTTGTAGCTCTTATGTTAGAGAAGTTTCGAACTATCCTATACATGTTGCAACCTGGAGTAACGAGAAACAACTAAACTTCATTCACGGGAAAGACAGAATAGAATTTAAAAAAAAAAAAAAAAAAAAAAAAATGCGCCATTTGGCGACTTCAATCACGCGTTTGGCTTGGACAAGAACAAATTGGTGCCAAGCAGACGGAGAATGCGAAGTGGCATAGCGGCAAATCGTCTGAAAACTATTTTGTTTACTTTCACTCTGTATTCTGTGAAAAGAGTGTAGGTTGACCACACTTCCTAGCTTTTTAGAAGAAAGTATTAGTATATCATATTATAATGCATATTGAACTCTTGTGTGTGTTTTACATCATTTTAGGCTAGAACTAATTTGTTTTGTAGGATTGTTTTTAAAGGATTTTAAATTACATTTGAAGGTCGTATAGGACCCATGGACCACAATTTGAATATCGCTGCTCTAGAAATTCTTAAATTTCTTAGATGAGTGTGTATTTGTGGTTTACCTACATATATCAACCTCACGGGTAAAGAAATCCCTTTTATATCTAGTCTATGGGGTAAATGAAACATTCTGGGGTAAATTAAAACAGAATTTCAGTAGCTAGTTAAATTGTGTTTACTAATACAAACATTTACCCCTAGTCTCTGGGATAAATGGAAACAGGAATTTAATCGCTAGTAAAGCTGCGTTCACTTATACAATCCCAGTCTCTGGGGTAAATGAAATATACAGGGGTAAATGGAAACAAAATTTCAGTCGCTAACAAAGTTATGTTTACTTACGCACTTAAATGCGATCAGTTTATTTTTATATTATTTTCCTGTTTTTTTCCATTATTATCTTAGTTCCAAACTTACTTTTGCGCGAGCTTCTCTGGCTGCTTCTGCTTCTGCTGCCATTGCTCTTTGTAACTGCACAGGAAGTCTCACGTCTTTGCTGCAGGGATCGAAAAATAATGAAATGTTTCATGGAGTTAAGTAATAGACGGAAACAAAATGAACAGTAATAATATTAATCAACTGGGAAGAAATTTATCCAAAAGTCGTATTGCTAGAGGAGGCAATAATTTTTATATAGTTTTGAATAGGGAAATTTACCACGAGGCGAAGAAGATTGAACATGCTTAGAAACATATTAATTGTGACATTTGTAATATGTTCTGTACGAAATGTAGCAATGAATTACTGTGTGACCACAGATTGTATGGAAAGGCAAACATCCGGTTAAGAGGCGGAAGTGGACGCATCTATTAGTTTTTAGGGATGTCAGCGTTTGCAGATGTATGACAGCCTCTAAATTAAGGCGAGTCTCATTCATATAAGCGGATCACGAGCATCTAAACTTTATTTTTCTCCCTCATTCAGATAGACTCGTCTTAACTGGACGTTTGCCAATTCCATACAATCCGTGGTTGAACTGTACCTGTACCTCAGAGCCAGACTGACGTAAGTCCAAATATTGTGATTTTCCGTTTAATAGTGCATTGTACGTAGATGCCTATTCCTCATCGAGACAAAGCCAAAAAGTAACCAAAAAAAAAAAAAAACCCTTTGTAATAATTTATTAGTGTTAAAAGAGCACGCGTCCCATCTTTTGCAGACAAACGTTTTCCCTTTCTCATGTAAAGAAACCACCAGCATTACTTACGCTAGTCTGACTCTTAGGTACAGATATGTCCTATTAGTCAGAGGTTCCCACAGTGAGACCCGCGGCAACCTGGAGTGCCACACAGAAAGAGAGAGGCTATGGATGCCACGAAGTATCATGGTATAAAAATTTGTATATGGGTGGAGATAGACTAGAGCGCTGTGAGAAAACTCTAATTTTTCAAAGGGTGCTACGAATCGAAAAAGTTTGGGAACCCCTGTTTTAACCTGTAAGTTTCTTCCACAATCAAAGCTGAGGCACTCTCACAAGAAATCAACGGCGGCCTAGTTACCACATCCACAGACTGCATTACCTGCCTCCAGCTCGGTTATGACTATTCCAGACTGATGAACCCAAAATACAGTCACTGAATGTCGTAATCAGGCTGGCAAGTGTTTGCTTGTAATTCGGCATTACTCCTGACTATGGGGTGGAAAGTTACAGCTTATAACCAAAGCCTCTGCCTCCCCATTACGAGCTGAGCCGTACCATTGTTACGGACAGGTTGTTGAATTAATTTTAGCTACCAGTGTGCCAGGTAATGTCAACTTCAATGAGAGGACAACTGCCTCTAGTTTAGTTATTGACTATTAAGGACTGATGAGCTCAAAACAAGGGCAAGCTGGATGTGGTAACCGAGCTGTTGTTTGTTTGCTTGTAAATGCATTCTTTGTCGCCTCTGTTGTTGTTGTTGCTGTCGTGTGCCAGCTAGGTTTGCAATTTGAGATACGCTGCTTAACTTTTCCAACTGTTGGGGAAAGTGTTTCACCTTGGGACACTGCTAATTTATATGAATCTATTTTTAGCAGTCACGTATTTTTAATCTCTAATAGTAACCTTCACCACAAAATGGAGCCATAGTAAAAATCAGCATTAAATGAGTAAAACTGACGATTTTGTGAGAGAAAGATCCTGACTCTAAAGTAAATATTTTCTTCATTTTTATTTCATTTCTGTATTTGTATTTGTAAAACTATTCAACTGAATTTCATTTTGATATAAAAAGAAGTACTTTAACAGTTTTGGTTATGATAAAGTAACGATAGTGCATCTAGGTTGACCACTACTTTGGATTTTCTTAAACCACGCGGTGATTGTACCTTGGGACAGTCAAACATATACATGGTTCTTCATAATTAAGATATGTTCAGGAACATGGAACAATGTTTTAATCTTATGTAGTCTTTTAAACTCATTTAATGTTAGATAATAATTCATTATTCATGATTTAATACATTACCATAAAAAACGTATTTTTTTTTTTTTTTTTGTTTTTTGGTGTAAAATTGGTTTAAGTATATGGCTGTTTCCTGAATCATGAAGACTTTCCCATGGTACAACTGGATGTGCTCCAAGGTGCAATAGGATGTTGTACTTTGGGACAGCTTGCAACTCTTACTTTAAAAATGGCTGGTAATATTTTATTTTCAAACTGTCTGAACTAAAAAAAAATATTGCATAGAAATATATTGGGGTATTTTAATGTGACTTTAAGATTTTAAATTTGATTCAAATAAATGACGTTACAAATTAAAACATGAAAGGTGTCCCGAGGTACAACACTCTCCCCTACGGTAATTTGGTGTCAAGTCAGACTTCCACAGTACACACATGCCATAAAGACCCGTTTATAGGTTAGGCAACCATTCACAGCACAACAACACATTCACGCAAAGAAAGGACACAGGCAGGCAGGGTTGCCAGACATCCCGGATTTCAAGGAACAGTCCCGTATTTTTAAAAATTGTCCCGCGTCCCGGGATACTTCCATATGAGACGGCTAAAGTCCCGTATTCCAACGGGACGGCTAAAGTCCCGTATTCTATCTAATAACGATATTTTACAAAAAGAGACATTATTTTAAGGGAGAAAATAAAGTAAAACAAAAAAACGTGAGATAAAGAGCAATAAGATAATCACACACACACACACATGTGGCAGCAAACGCAAAAAATATTTTCTCTTTAATTTGGTTTTTGTTTTGGCAGCAGACCATGAAGAGCCGAATGATTGCTTCCTCTTTGCTCATTGACAAATGTTGGAAACATATCTCTGCGCATGCGTCGTCAATCGCAATGAAAATGATTTTTATACTTTGATCGGCGATATTTTGAAAGATTTAATGATTTGTGACGATTGAATTTTTCAGATTTATCATTAAGAGACGTTCTACATTGGAAAGCACCACCTAAAAATACACCACATCCAGGTATTGCCCTCAACCTCAAAAACATCCCCCCCCCTTCCCTTCTATAGGCCTGTCCCGTGTTTGCGGTTCTTAAATCCGGCAACCCTGCAGGCAGGAAAGAGAAAGTACATCCATGCCAATGCCTGGATTCGAACTCGGGACCTCGTCATCGCAGTCAGACTGCTCTGTCCGCTAGACAAGGCGGGCGGCTATTTGCGCCTCTGACCTAACTATATGAAACGTTCATTCAATAATGAAGCAAAGAGAAAAAATGTTTTTTTTCTGTTCTCGCTTCATTATGACTGCTACTTTGCATTATGAATATTCACATTTTTTTTCCTATAACGAAAAATCATTTCATTGTACCTCGAATCACAACTAAGCAATATTTTTGCAAAATTTCGACTTGATGAACGTCGATTATTCTCACTTATCGTTTCCGCGGACAGATGAACCATTCGACTAAGACTTCAAATTTACAATCATACTAAATCAATTCAGATTTTGAGTTTCTGGGGAGAACGAAATGGCAACCTGAGTCAAAACGGTTTACACAAGATCTAGTTAAGAGTTCAAGATCGCTTACATTTCCACTCTTTCCACTTTCACTCCCCACGGGTCAGTGGCTTCGTCAAGGCTAGACTGAAAGGAAAAAAGGAACATTTTTACTGCACTTCTTAATTGCAAATTATCAAATAAAATAGATTTGGAGTAAGTTTAATCTCAAAATTGAGAAATAAGTACCAGGGTCTTAATAAATGAAAGTTTGAACAGTAGACCCTCATTTTAAGCGGATTTCATTTTGCATGGTTTAAGATTAAGGGGTTTTTATTTTTTATTATGCGGATAAGTTTTTATTTTACGCGGATGGGCAAACAACAGAACATCATATATATATAGTGCAAACAGAAAACACCTCACCCCCCTCCCTTCCTTCCTTAAAAAGTTCAAACTCATGAGATTATCAGAATAAATAGAATAAAACTGATCCGCCTAACTTTGTGGATATAAAACAATATAGCAGGAAAAAGAATTTTTTTTCTTTTATTCTTAAATTTTAGTCTATATTTTTTAGTTTATTTCATAATGCAAGTTCTTCAATGTTCCATATTTTGGTGGAGGATGGTTGCCTCTATAATATTTTGGGCGTAGACCATCTCAGGGAAAGATAAACTCCAGGATTATTTCAAAGAATGGCAGACACACATTTTCGTATAGGTTAGGAAAAAAATTAAAACGTCTACAACGTCGGGATTAGAATCCGAGATCTTTCCATTTCGTTGTTTTAAGAAATACCATTAAATAGCAGGGTGGAGCTTGAACTGGTTTACACGGCAGAAGTGTATAAAGACTATGAAAATTATATTTTATAATGATTAGATATCATAATATGTCGAATCAACAGGAAGTACTACATTGTGAATGATCAAATTAAGTAAAATTAAACACCGAAACATTAAAAAAGCCGTAAAAATTATAAACATAAAATGCATTGGTTATGAGAGAGAAAACACAATAACATAGCAGTATATCGAAAAAACTAGTGGTAAGCTCAAAAGTACTTAATATTTTAACAATTAACTGGGGTGTAAACTTTGATAAATTAAATATTGTTGTTATTTATAAAGACCTGCATTAATTATAATCCTACGTTTAGGAAAACACTATTTGAGATAATCCTACAGTTGATAATTCTATATTTTGGGGAATTCTACACTTGAGACACTCCTGACTTTAAGAAAATCCTACATTAAAGAAAATCCTACTTTATAGGGAATCCTACGTACAGAAGAATCCTAGGTTTTGGAGAATCTTTCTTAAGAAAAGATCCTGCATTGAAGACTACTACATTTGAAAGAATCGCACATTTAAGACATTGAGTTAACATTAACGCTGAGAATTCTACGTTTAAAATTCTTACACTTTAGGAAGTCATATACCTAAGAATAACGGTATGTAAGTATCCTACGCTTGAGAATCCTACGTTAGATGAACCCTACATTTGAAAAAATCCTGTAGTTGATAGTCTCACGTTTGAGTTAATCTTACAGTTGATAAATCTAACATTTGAGAGAATCCTGCAGCTGAGAACCCTGCATTTGAGAGAATCTTGTATTTGTGGGAATCAATGAACCCGATAAGATTACAGATGAAAGCACAGCGCAATGGACAGGACTCTGTGCTTTAATTTATGTCAAAGCTGAAAATCCTTCATTTGAGAATGATACGTTTGAGAAAACCCTACACTTAAGAATCCTACATTGAGAGAATGCTTCATTTGAAATAATCGAACATTCGAGAATCCTGCATTTGAGAGAATTTACGAAAATTCATGAAACCGATAAGATTACAGATGAAAGCACTCGCATTTGAGAGAAACCTGTACTTGAGTTAATATCAAAGTTGAAAAATCTTCAATTGAGAACTACATATTTGAGAAAAATCTACATTTGAGAATCTTACATTGCGAGATTTTTTCAATTGATAGAGTTCTACGTTTGAGAAGATCTTACATTTTTGAGATTATTCAAAAAAAAAAGCTGAGATTTATACTAATAAAATTATTTTTTGCGGAAAGATATGGCTACGCCATTAAAATCTATTCCAGTTATCTGGGAACATTCTTACACTTTCCAAACAAATACCTAACTGATAAAACTTTACTTCCAGGTTTGACGATAAGTTATTTTTAAAAAAAAAATCAATATTAAAAGGTAAGATCCATTGCAGGACTTACTTGCATCACGTGACTAATGGACTCCCTTTCGGATAGTATTTCTGAAAGGTTTCTGGTGCCAAGGACGTTGCGCAAGGTGGTTGCGGCGAGGAGTCTCGTTGAGTGACCATAGTCCTCCACATTTGAGACAGCTATGGTGGCGTTACTGATTCGATAGTACACCACAGCGTCCACAGCCACAGTCACTGAATCCTTGGAAAGAATCTGTGGATAGAAAAAGAATGCTTTTTACCGTGCGTCGTGATACATCTAGAACTGCCCTCGTATGCTTAAAATAAAAGAATGTCAAAGAGAAAACTTAAAATTAAAGAAAAATATCCATGTGTAATAAAAAATTCAATGATCTAAGAAGCAATTCGATGGCGGGATAAAATATGACCACATCAAAACCTTAGGGCAGGAATTAAAATGGAGGGAGTAAGTCCAATCATTGGCTTAGTAAAAGCTGACCCAAGGGTCAAAAGTCACGTGATTCACCAACGACGAATGGTTGGCACGTTTTGCGAGAAAAAACAAAAGAAACAAACTTGATCTCTTCCAATGCTTTGCTTTAAAACCTATTACGTGACTTGGGGTCTTGGTTTCATGGAGGAAAGTCTTCACTCCCTCCATTTTACCTCTTCTCAATGATCAAAACCACAGAAGCTTAAAGCATCACTGATACTTTGCAAATAAGTGAGCAAATATATTTCAAAATCTTCTCAGCGTTTTTATACAAGGCAAGTTTTTTTTAAACATCTTATGCGAAGAAATCGTTTCTCGCTGCTTCAGTCATTTTGGATAAATTCGATTTCTTTTATATGAGTAAACTATGCACTACAATTTATTTTTTAGCACATTAAACTTCAAATAAAACTGGGCAAGGTCTGTTGCTGCACTCTACTGGCAACGTTCTTACATCCGTTTTCTACTCTTTCATTCTACGAAATAAGTAGGCAACATTGAGCACAGTGAATTTTCTAATCTAATCATTCTGAAGTTACTGTTACACTTAAGCAACGATTCCAAGTTAAAGAAATCTCTCATTTTAATGTTTCAAAAGTTTATTCTTACTGTTCAGAGCTTTCATTTTATCAAAATAATATAATATACTTATGTTTGTTCCTTAAATTATTACTCCAAATCAAAGGTGCTCAGATAAGGGGGGGGGGGAGGGCAAATGGGGACTCAAGCCCACCCCCTTTGAAATTGGAACTTCCTTGCTTTAAGTACTTTTTTCTTTGCAAAAATGTAAAAACATTTCTTCTTCAGCAATTAATGAAGTTATTAAAAGTGTCAATTTTTAATAACTCTAATCTGTACTGAAATCGGCTTCTATGGGGAAAATATCCTATTAAACCATGGGGAAAATATCTGAGCCCCCTCCCCTTAAAATTTTACATATGGGCTCCCTTGCTCATATTCATATTTTAAAAAAGTAGGTGACATTGTGCACAGCTTATTATCTAATCTAATCATATTCTGCATCCTTTTTCCCGCGCGGTTCAAAGCATGAACCGCATATATACTATCGAGTCTTTTTACCAGATCATACAGCTAGTCCTCTTTCAATTTTGTCGAGTCAGATATGTGTATTTTACTCTTTCATTTTTAGAGCGCAGCTCTCCTGCCTTCCCGGGGCCCTATTGCTGCCTACACCCCAACCCTTGGTCCTACTTAGGGGCAGTGATGTTCCTATCAATTTTTCTGAAGGTATACTCACAGTAATCCACTACGCACAATATGTGTATGCAATCGTATACATAATATGTCGCAATATGAAAACCTTTAAAGCTTGAGGGTTATACCCTAATACAGTCGGACCTCGATATAAGGTAACCTCTCGGGACTTCACGAAACTGACCTTATAAGCGGGTTGACGTTATAACCGATTCATATATATATTCAATGATAAATAAAAATTTAATTCATTAAATCACTTCAAAATTTAACTATTTCAAAACTATCAGATAATTAGGTTATTATAGTTAAATTGATTTGAACCAATTTAAATTTTTGGAATTAATAAGAAATTTTTAAATTATTTTTTAAAACTTTCGTTTAGAGTAAAGCTGCATTCAAATATCCCCAAGCAAACAACTGATGTGCAACTTACCTAACTTAAAATTGTCATTGATACAGGACTAATGTGTTTTTTTTTTTAATTTAAACAAAATGGTTTCTAATTATTTTCTGAAAATTCTTCAGCTTCTCATGACTTGTAAAAAAGATGCTGAGTGCCCGCATTACTGCTTCATATATAAGTATCACTGTCGTAATGCTCACTTGCTACTGCATTCTGTGCACTACCTGCTACGTTAATAGGAAAAACGACTTTTCACTTTTTAAGGATCGTATATCGCGGTGAATTTTTGGAAGTGAATCTGTTAGGCACTGAAATCATTCAAAGAAATCTGACAAAAGTGACCTTATAAGCGATTAATGTATTATGACCTGACCATATATCCGATAATACATGACATAGAATTCCTATTCAGTGAGCCGGGACTTTAGAAAAGTGACCTTATAAGCGGGTGACCCTATATCGAGGTCTGACTGTATGTTTAAAAAATGTTTGAGAGTATACCTGGTATATGGAGTATAATACCCTATGGGAACACTCCTGCTAAGGGGAACAAGTAGGGTACATGGTTCAATGGGTCCCTAAGTAGCATGATAACGCCAAACTACGTTGAATATTTGTTTTAAATGGTTTTCATGGCTAGGATTTTTCAGTTTTGGAACATTGTAAAACTGTAGCTTTTATGCCAATGGATGTAGTAACTCTTTTAAAGTTCTAGTGCAGCACTGAAATAAAGGGAGAAAATGAAGTTCAAAGTTAATATAAATGACTGCAACTCTTTCTGCTCATGTGATTTTACTCGAATCTTTAAATGTGCAACGAACGGCTATACTCGCCAGCCGACATTTACGCAAATGATATGAGTGCTTTTGCTACAACTGTTTATTTATTACCTTTAAGATAAATCTTTACTTATTTTCCTGGGATATTCCGCAAAAAGAAACTAATTTCATACCGATTAAAAAATTAATCTAAAGTAGCCAAGTAATGAAATACTCCCTAATCTACCCCCAGGCTCGGAAATAAAATATTCTCTCATAGGTAAACGCAATTTCTCTCATTAAACGCGAAGCCCGCATGATTAAGGCACTTTTTAAAATAAAGGTAATATAGGAGAAAGAGTTATGGTACTGTCTGACCTTCGATTACATGGAAAGACTAATATTCGGTTTGTAGGCGGAAATGGACATATCTATTAGTTTATAGGGGTACTAGTTGGTTTGTTACAGATGTGCACTTTTGCCTCTCTATTATTTAGCCTTAGTTTTGTAAAAATGAAACTTTGCTCTCAGCAACATTTTTTTAATCTAAAGTTTATTCGATCTATATTCTCGCGGCAAAAATTAATTGATTTATTTATTCACCAGCCGTACCCAACGCGCGTTGCTACGCCAGCAAAAAAATACATCATTATACTGATTTTCATGACAATCGGTTGAACGGGGCAGAAGTTGCTACTCTGCAGTGCCACCTGGTATCGAGTGGCTTCAATGAGCATACTTGCACCTTCTCCGTGGAAAAATACATATATATAGCAATTTTCATAATAATCGGTCCAGGTATCAAGTGAAGCCGTGACTATACTCAAATTTTGTACTCACGCAGTTTGCAAGATCAATCAACGCTAAAAATATCAAATAGAAAAAGTTTTAAATCCCCCCGTTGCATGAAAAGCCATAAAACAATAAAGAAAGAATTTATTTGTTCAAACTCAAGAAAAATGGCAACAGCTAACTTCTTATCAATGAGATCTTTCACGCGAATTAATTTCTGCAGCCGATAATTTTATTCGTATTTATCCAATGGATTGTGACTTAATTTAGAATAAAAAAGGAACTATCGATCGGATTTTTTTCGAACTGGTCTATAAACATTCCCAGTACCAAAAATAACAAACGGTGAAAGTTTCAGCCAAATCTGCCGGGTAGTTTTTGAGTTCATGGATGACATACAGACAAACATTCATTTATATATATATAGATGACAAAGTTTTGAGCTTACCATTTTGCTTTTACGTTCCTGAACGAAATGAAAATATTTTCTTTTCTTTTTGTTTCCATTGTAACTATTTTTGGTTTCCCTTATTTTATTTTAGAGAATGCAATAAATGAATAAGACACTAGTGACATTATAAAACGCGTGCATCAAAATCCCATCGTTATTTTCCCTTCTCTCCTGCTAGATTCATTCAGATGGAATAGTCTTTACTTGGCAGATTGCCAAATTACATAAAATCCGCGGTCAAACAGTATAAACTTTGTCTATAGTTGGAGCTAACGTAACCTGGCAGTATTGTGAAGGCCGTGCAGATTCTAATCACGGCATCAGAACACTGCCAGGATGTAGGTTCGTCCCAACTTTAGACTATACACGAATATACATTTTGATGATGTCAAAGCATGAAAGCCTGTTGGTACGGGCATTTCCTGTAAAAGGAAGAGAAAAGAATCTGCGATCTCTTTCAGAAATAACTGCGAGAAGATTTAAAACTGTTATTGTTGCAGGAAATATTCAGAATAAAAATAATGAATCTGAAAAATAATTTGAGAACGTATTAGAAAACTTTCGAAATCTCTGTTATTAACTTATGTTTTTGAACGGTTAATCTTAACAAACAAATTTGAATTTTAAAGCGGGGGAAAAAAAAAAACATGTATGTTGTTTCTCCTAGAAATAGTTACATACTCCTTGTCCACTCTTAGAAAAATACAGCTTCTCGAGTCACACAAAGGTTTTCAGCAACCTTTACCTATGAAAAAATGAAATATTTCTTCCTATCAGTTTTAGAGAAAATTTTTTGTTGGGCCATAATTAGAGTCTTGTGGCTAACTTTAAAACACTTTTACAAGTCACACTTAGAACAATACTGTTTCTTGGGCCATAATAACAAAATTGATTGCTACACATGCAAATGGAAATACTATTTTCAATCTCTCTTTGGTTGATTTCTGGAGCTGCAGTAGCAAGACTCTATACCTCTGGCGTCATCTTTTATATTAAAATCCTACCGTATCCATTTCTCTATCTATCTATGCATGCCACTCGTACTCCTCGGTAACAAAAGCGAGCTGACACTCAATCCAGGTATCGAAGGACCCATAATATTTCGGGGAAACTTATAAGCTTAGCCTGACCTTTGTATAACTTAATTAGTTGAGACATTAATAAGCACATTAATTCTCGGCGACATTTCATGCACTCTGAAATCTCAGAAAGCTGCTGGCATCTTGCCAATAATTCTGTCCTCTGCTTCGAGTGAAAATGATTTAAGCAGATGCGGGAGATAAGTTGACCTTGGCTCCAGACTCCTTATTCGAGCGAAGGTGGATTAAGTTAGACACGCCACTTAGGAAAATAATACTAATGGGGTCGTTTGCAAAATTTTAAAAGTATTCTTTTCTGAAAGAGCATGCTTAAAAATCTAACTATTTTTTAAATAATTTGTTTAAGTTTAATATTTTAAAAAATTAACTTAAATCGGCGCGCTTTTATTGTTTACGTTTCTGCCGATGACATCACAAATGATTAAATGCCATTCAGTGTTGCCATTCACAGAGCAAAATATTTAATTCGCATCTTTACTCACGTGTATTGGGATCGATATGGTTGTTAGCAAGCGTACAGCTCAATATTTAATTAACTTCTTGATTAACATAAAGTGGAAACGCAAGAGAAAGATGCGCGAAAGTGCATCACTTGTGACATCATCAAGACCACGCCTTGTTTGAAAAATCCGACTTATTAAAAAATTAATTAAAAAATAATTGTTGGGAAAATAAAAGTATTTTCTGAGTCCACGTTTTCTTTTTTTTTGCTTATTCTATCAATTTCAGTGACTAAAAGTAGTACTTTTGACTGGAGGAAACACTCCCATTATTGTACCACTGAATAATCAACGGGCAGCTGCAGGCGGCAAGAGGACAGTGATGCCCCCGAAGTACACCGCCGAAGGCTGTAAACCACCAACCTGCCGCAAGTCGGTTGTACGATCCGTGGCCGGTGAGGCCGTGGTGGTAGCGTAAGCTGCTATTCTAGTCATCCTGGCGGATAGAATACTCGAAAACATCTGAAGGACCTTTGACACTTTTATCATGCGATTCTTCCAAGTTCTCTTCGGAGAAATTGTGTTTCTAAAACAAACAGCATTAACTATGCTTTCGTAACACTTACCAATGATACTTGAAAACATGGATTCCTACAAATACCTTTTTGTGAGCTATTGTTTCGGGATCAACAAGTTCAGTTCTGTATCAACTGTCATCAACAAGTGCTTTCAGCTACGTAATCCTGCTCAGAGATTCTTTTTTACCCCATCCTCTAAAGAACTATTGTTTTCTTCGTCACAAAACAGCGTTTACAGTTTTTGAATGACACACCATAAAAAAAAAAAGATACACCAAACACGAAGAAGGAACATCTATCACCCAGCATGCAAAAAACAACAACTACACAACCATTTTTGCTACAAAAGTAAAAGGAATACAACAATAAGGGTCATGCGCATATTACCCAGGCCATGTTCCTGGACTTTCTGGAATTTTTGTTAGGCCCCTAGAAATTGGAAACAAGAGAGAAAAAGAAAATTGCTCACTTGCAAAGAACACACATAGTTACTACTCGAACTACTTCTCTAAACACACATAACAACAATTGATTAAAGATAACTATTTGAGTCAATATTCCCTTCCGCTGATGAATTAAATCTACAAAGATTTAGCAGTAAAAATTCTTTTATTGGTTTTACTACAAGGTTATTAATTTTTATATGAGGATTCGGTCTAGTGTAGTCGTTTGTAAATGGCTATAGAGAATTTACATAATATCTAGCGAAGGTTAACTCAAAAGATCGGTCAAAGTGTTCAAAATGTGTAACGAGAATTATTTCTAAAAAGTTCTCACGGGGGTTATCTCTGCAGACTATAGGTCTGAAGAAAAATGTAGATAAGTAGTGAGGCAAGAATAATGGTGGTTTTATTACATTCAGCTGAACATGCCTTGCGTAAACCAAATTTCTGACGAGGTACATTATCTTACTGTATATACATTTAATATTTTAGTTGACATGGATTGAAGTTATTATGCTTTATCATACACATTTCATTGTATTTAAAATTAACATGCTTGACCAATTTATGCGATTATACTATAAATTTTGTATATAAGGATAAGTGTAGTATTCAACGCAGAATGATATGTATTAAATTATTAGGTGTTCAATGCCGTATATTGACTTCAGTATTTTGTCTTTTTTCAACAACAAAAATTAAGACTTTTCTCTCTTATTTCCAACATTTTACCAATTTCGACGCTTCTTAGAAGGACGAAAAAAAAAAAAAAAAAAGCTTAAGTTCAGGCATTGGCGTTTAGTATATCGTAAGCATCTACAAGCTATGTACCAATATACCTACTAATATACATAAAATCAGGCAAAGCGTATTAGGAGATGTAGAGTAAGAAAAGTGCAGATTCAAGGAAGAAAGATTTGAAAGGAAAAAATCTCTTTTTCTAGGCAGCCCGGAGAACTTTTGTTCAAAACACAACGTTCCCACATACAAGAGAAACTATGATATTTAAGACAATGTTAATTCAAGTGCATTTTAACACCAGGCAACAGGACGATTACAATTGAAAAAAATAAAAAAATAAAAAACAGTTCGCAGCATAAACGTTTACGTTTGAACAAAAATAACAAATGAAAAAACAATGTTATAATACATAAAATAGTAAAATATATTCCAAACGCGTGATTCAGTGTTAGGGGCCATTCATTAATTATGTAAAGGTTCCGAGCGGGAGGGTAGTTGGAAAAATCTCTACGTACCCTTATGGGGGGGGGGGTCAAACCCATTCTTACGTAATTTTTTCCAAGTCGATATTTTTATTACAAATCCCGCGGTCAAGTGGATTGGCAGAGATTATACTTTATTTGCGTTCGGAAGGTAAAAAACGTATAAGAGCTGTTTTTTTATTTGTTTTACAAAGAATGAAAAGTGTAAAATATAATAAAAGAATCGCACTATGTATGGCATGTTTTATTTTTAATTAGTATCGCATCATGTACAAAAAAGTGTTGAAAAAAATTCAGTCTAGATTTCAACTTTCTAGTAAATGTATCGTAGCAGAAAAGGGTTTACTTTAATAATAGTGAATTTAGTTTCGATTCCAGTGATGTAAGATTGGATATTTTATTATTTTGAAAAACGAAATGGAGTCTTACGTAAGAATAGGGGGGAGGGGTTCGAAAAATCTTACGTATCCTTACATGGGGGAGAGAGGGGGGTTAAAAATTATCAAAATCGTCCTTATGTAATTAATGAATGGCCCCTTATAAGCAGAGCTGTGTAGTCGAAGTCATGGAGTCGGACAGATTTTGGAGTAAAGGAGTCAGAGTCGACGTTTCTAGGTGTCATTTCCAACCCGCTGCCAAGGCCAGGGATGCCCAGAACACCTCAAGTTTTTAGGAGGGAGGAATTCTCATTCTGGCGAATGGAACTCCAAATTTTGCCGAGTGATAAAATACGGGTCAGCACACATTACGTACATCCAATGAAAAGGGGCATTAAAAAATTGAGCTGCAGCAATTATGTCTCCAAATTTTCCCAAGCGTCGGTCAATATTTTCCCGCTATTTTACTAGGATTTTATACTAATAGGATTACTATATACTAGGATTATACTAGGATTTTTTGGGATGTCATAGTGAGCTCCAATAAGCTCCTATCTGGGTGCCCTAAGTACGTAGCCTATGTTAGAGGTTTTTTAACGCTGCACGTACTGAAAATTACTTCTGAGATTATTCCTGCTCACTCTTATGTAAAATGTGGCATGGAATCCAAACATGATCCCCGTTTTCTGCAGATAGCTTCTTGCCCCAACGCTTTTCTTTTTTCGATACTTTATTGAACATGATTTTGATGGGAAAGAAGCATTGTTTTTCAAGAGTATTGCTTGTTCTTTTGAAAAGCTTCAGAGAAACAAAATCATGGACGATTGTAGAAAAAGAGGAGGCTTCTGGAGGGGAGAAACAAATGGGGTTCTCCCTTAAGGTTAAAAAAAAAAAAGCAATCAAAAAAATGATCGGATTTCCTTTTCAAATTTGCCCTTATTTTTTTGCTACAAAGCTGGAGCAAGGACGTTATTCGAGTAAGCTCCATATCCTAAAATATGTCCAGAGTGCAAAAAATGTATGTTAAAAAAATAATCTTCGAAGTGACGCATATTGTCTATGAGCCGCATCGAAGATCTGCAGTGATACGATCATCAGGGTACAAGAGGAAAGAAGGTACTGGATAAAAATACTTTATTATATACAGATTATGTGTTATATTTTAAACTATTATAGCATTTTTTTTTAATTTAGTGGTTAAAATTATGAGTTTTGTATTAAAACAAGCACATGTGTATAAAATTTTTAAAACGTGATAAAAAAAAAATGGGGTAGAGCATTCTCCGAAATTAGTAAACTTAACTAAGGTTAAAAAGCATTAATTTCACTGAAGATCTGCGATTTGACTCACATGCATGGTGCACTGAATCCAAGATTTTTAAAGTGTATATTTTTTCAATGTAAACATATTTTTAGGTATGGGGCTTCCATGAATGAGGTCAATACTTCGGATATGCAACGAGAAACAAGAGACAAAACTGGGGGGGGGGGGGAGTTTTTGATGATTTGCTTTTCAAAATGTCATGGGATAATGACCAACTAAGACTTTCGTTTTGTTTACAATGTTCACTCTTTTAAACTTATAACCCTATATCCCTACAGAAGAATCAATCAGTCAATCTTGCATATTAGAATATTGGTTAAAAATTATACCGTTTAATGTAATACATTTTCAATGTATCGAACCGTTGTTGTCTAATTTTTTAATCCCGTTTAATGGAACATCCCGCATATTAGAATAATCTTTCGTGGAAAATTGGCTATTCAATTAAGCGGGTTAGACTGTATAATGCTCCCTTTGACTCCAAATCAAAATAATGCCTGTGAAATTATGGAAAACTGAACAGAAAACAGCAGAACTATGTCCACATAAAATGGTGTGTGATGGAGAAAATAGGTGGTCATATTTGGATTCAGGATGTCATTTTACATAAGAATCATAGAGAATGGCGTTGAAAGCACAAAAAAAAAAAAAAAAAAAGTTGCCGAGCACAGTAAATATAAAGTAAAACCCTTTATAATGGACACCCCTCTTATGTGAACAGTTTTTAATTCCCCGACAGCAAGGCATTAAATCTAATGTATTTCTTATGGACACCCTCAAATACGTACACGGACACTATTTTAGGAATCAATTGCAGTGAGGTATCCTTTATTACAGACAAATTACTTCAGGAATAAAAAATTAAATTTCAAGAAGAAAGTAATCGACAAGTGGTTTACGGAAATTAATCAATCCAATCAGTAGATAGCCGTTTTATTTTTATTTTATGTGTAACGTTTTTTTTTTTTTAGCCTTGACAGCCCAATGGACTTTTCTTAGCAAAAAATAACCGACTGTCAAAAATAAATAAATAAAAAGAAGGAAAATGATTATTCTGCAAGCTTTCTAAAAAAGCAAAGTAAATAAATAAAATTTAAAAGTCCTTGTCTTGCGAACACTCCTCAAGGAATGTCCTTTTAGTGTGTCCGCTCCAGAAGAATTTCGCTACAATAATGAAAAAGTTGACAAACACATAACTTTATACTTTCTTTTGCGATGAACAAAACAAACTATTTTATGACCAGTAGTCAAGTGTGACAAACCATTTTATAATTTTGAACAAATGGTGAAATAGTTCATACCAAGGCACGTAATGTGGAACAATTGATAGCATAGTTTACTCTTAAAAACTCCATTAACAGAAACATAACACCATCATTTACGTTTAACCATCTATAAGCTAACATTTAAACGCATGGTAGTGTATTATAATTCGTTGCAGGATTAGAGGATGCCTGATTGACCTTTCCTATTTCATGCAACAGATTGAAAATAGTTTCGTGAACCCTTGTAACTTTCATATAGCGTATTTATGTATAATATATTGAAAAAAAAAAACTAAATAAAATGAAGTAAAAATCATTTACGACTGTAGTAAATATTTTGGAAAAAATGAACAAAAAGTTTTTTTTTTTTTCAAAGAATTGTGTGCAGAAAAAAAAAGAGTTGAGAATTTCCTTTTTAAAGAAAGCTGACAATTTTTTTATGATATAAATGTTTGATTTAATAATTTTTAACTATCACACACATATAATTAAAGAGACACTTCTCCAATCCAATGATCAGTATAGATGTGCCCCTCTTCATTCTATCTGTGCTATATACATATACCTGATTTTCGTAAAAAGTGGCAAAACTGCCACATAAGCTTTAAAAACGAAAGGAGAAATAAATAAATGTGTTAGCGTCCCTATGCGTTACTGTGTCGCTAAAACATTTTAAAGAAAGAAGATAAAGTAGTACAACAAGCTGTTAATAGGGAAGTTGCAACCTATTACATGTTCATATTTTGGCTATTGGATATTGTTAATTGACCCTCAAAACTAAAAAATTCACCATCGCCGAATTTTAAAACACCGTGGTTGATTTTCAATGAATTTTCAAAAATCCACGCGCAAAAGTGAGCTCTTCTGAAACGTCACGAGCCTACGTCACAGGGCGCGAATGGGCAGCCTTCCGCCGAAGATCCCTTGTTTTCGCTAGGGTCATTTTCAGCGCGCTGATATTTATAGTTTTTAGAAATTCAATAATCCTTTTGAACCCACTATGGAGACCGGATTCGTTAAAGCACAATCTAAATAATCTTCCTCATGTAACATCAATGATGATATTCGAATATTTCCGAGAGGATGAGAGGTTTAATGTTCCAGAAACGCGAGGAGTTAAATGCGAGGAGATAAGCCTTTTACGTTTCGTTTTCGAAGTCGAATGCGTGACCTTCGGCTTCTCCCCTATCGGAAGAGCGCATAACGTCACTTCCTATGCCATTTGACGTCACAAGTACTTGAACTTTAAAAATTAATTAAAAAAAAACTATTTATGTACGAGCCCTATATGTACGAGCCGACACATCAGCTTAAGATCAGCCATTTTGGATCGGAGCGCGTGTTTGAGTGGTTGCTTTTCCTGGCAAGTTATCGCGTTTGGTTATTTTTCACTGCGAGCAATTATTAGCGGCACGTAAATTGTTTATTAAACAAAATATTATTTTTCCCATTTTCGCAAAACCCGAAACTTTTCTCTGGGAACTCTAGCTCCGCAACAATGAAAAATCCGATTCAAAATGCTTAAAACTAAGCTTATAACTTAAGCTGATGCACCTGCCTACTGTCAGACCATCGATTGTATGAAAAGACTAATATCCGGTTTATTACAGGCGGAAATGGACACGTCAATTACCTTTCAGGGATGGTAGTTTCTCTGCTATACATGTGCGCGTTTGCTTCTTAATTACTTCGACTCAAGTGTTTTTTTAATGACAATTTATTCACTGCAATAATTTGTAAGTCAGAACTATATTTTATCTATATTCTCACCCAAAAATTAATTGATTTATTTTGTTTGTGACATAATTTAGAGGTTACCATTATGCTTTTAAACTTCTGCCCGAAATGAAAACATTTTATTTTCTTTTTATTGTTTCCATAGAAACTCATTTTGTTTCCACTCATTTTCACCTCAATTGTGACAATAAATAAAAACGGCCCTAGTGAAATTATGAAACGCGTGTATAAAAATCCCATCGCTATTTTTCCTTCTCCCCTGCTAGATTCATTAAGATGGAATCGTCTTAACTTGGCTACTTGCCAGATTACATACAATCCGTGGTCAAACAGTATCTATATAGCGGCTCTAGATCTGGCAAACGTCCAGTTAAGACGAGCCGATCTGAATGAAGAGAAAAAGTAAAATTTGATGAGGGTGATTTTGTTGATTTCAAAGTGATTCTGCTTAATATAGAGGCTAACACGCATCTGCAAAAACCGACTTTCCTGAAAACAAATAGGTACGTACACTTCTGCCTGTCAGACTTTCCTGATGTCAGACAGTGCTAATAACTTACGCGGAACATTAGAAGTGAAAAGAGCTTGAGTTCTTAACTAATCCTAATCCTCAAGCAGTTCGATGTGTAAACCAGCTGAGAGTGCATTGGAAGCACCAGCTATTATAACTGTTCCATTTGCATAATTATTCCAATTTCGCTCGGATAAGAGCCAGTTATTGGCTGTTTCCGAGAAGGTTTTCTGCAGTCAATAAAATTATCGTGACCAAGTGATAACCGCTGTTATCTGGATTATTATCTCGTTAATATGAAATTCAAATTCTTAAAGGGTTTCCTGTCCACACTGCATATGAGTATGTTTGCGTGTCAGTGGACCCTTCTCGCAACACAATTATTGCACATTTGTGCTCATCAAGAAAATTCACGTGACCAGAGAAGGGATAGAAAGGAAGTTCATAGTTGAAAAAAAAAAAAAAACTTTTAGTAACGTATTTAGATTACACGAACTTTTCTTGATATTCTTGTAACATAGTATAAGCAGGGTACATAAAGACACACACAAATGCACTCACTTCTTGCGGAGGGACGTCGAAAGACACTGTCCTTAGGTCTACTTTACAGTAAGTGTCTATGCAGGGGATGATGAAGAAGATGCCTGCAAAATCAAGAAATAAGTGACAACTGATAATAAATCAAAAACAACAACTTACATGTGAAAACTGACTTTCAGGGTCAGTTTCAGTACTATAATTACTTTACTGACCTGTAGGTCGTGGTCCATACAGGATGTTTCTGGTTGACGTTTCACAACGCATACAATCAAATCTGAGATTAGTGTCCCATTCATTGTGGATCATGTTCAGGAACTGGATAGTACACATTTGTTCTCCGAATTAATTTGTACTACAAAGAAATTTGAGACATTTCAACATCCTGAATGAACCACAGCTCACAAGTCGAATAAGTAGTGGGATTCCAGATGATGCATAATAAATTACAGACCACTATGATCCATGAAAATTTGGTTGTAATTCTTTCAGAAAATTTTAAAACTCAATTCCTGGTGAGTTTTGTTTTGTGACTCAGTGGCCTTTACCTCCCAGATAAATATGTAAATACATTGATTTCTACCCACCCCCAGTCCTAAAATTTTCAGTTCAGGGCACCCCTGTGCGTATGCTGGAGGTCGTGGGTTCAATTCCAATCGGTGCCCAGAGCGTTATTTCCTTTTCTTTGAGTTGCAAATCTTTCCTGTGTCTCCTGAAGGCAAAAGCGTTTTGTACGAAGTTCTCCATGTATGTGAAGCTGAATAGAGATTATGATTAGCTTCTGCATGAATCTTCGCAAATAAAACGAAAAACATATATGTTTCTTATACAAATTCGCAGTTTACGTTGGATCTCGACGAAATTTGAGAGTACTTGGGCACATGAGAAGAAATGTAAAAGGAGTTTTGGAACGCCAAAAAAAGAACCGAACCGTTCAAATTTTAATTTTAGGATCCGAAAATTGCATCAAATGGTTCTTTATACCTGGAGTAATTTTCCAATCGTTTCGCTTTCAGTCTCATTCGAAAGCCCGCGAAAAAGTTGTTTTTCTTTCATTGGACTTCGAAACGACCATGGCTGTAAATTCACCAGGAGAAAAGTTAGCAGTGTAAGCAAAGTAACATCGGTATTAAATCGGAAATTTATCGTCTGCCGCGAGCTCAGTTTTAGTTGGAGTGAATCATAGAATAAAGAAATTTACATTGAGAGGTCCCGTCTTTGGTAAAAAGGAGGTGAAATTGAAGCTGGAATTATGGGATACAGAGGAGCAATGATGAGCGGAGTTATGATAACATGATCGCTTCGCGAGAAAAGTTTCCACCAATCTCGCCAAGAGACTCATAAAGGGGCTGGCGGATTGGTTTGCATTTAGATTCATGTTGTAATGCAATTTCAAAAACGTGCTTCATAAACTTGCAGCAATATCTAAGTTTAAATTAACTGCCAATTGAGATTCGGTAATGGAAGGTTTTGAATCAAAATGTATCTCAAGATATTTAGTAAGAAGCTAAGGATTTTGGGATACAGCGGTGTAACAACGGTTTCAATTTCTTAGTATAGCGGGGGCCTCTCTATGTAGTTTCTTGACTCTATAGAGTGAATAAAATCATTGAGAAGAAAGATCTGTTGCCATTTTTTTTCTCGGCTGTGAACATATAAAATTTTTAATTTTATTTTGAGACTTTACCTGTAATCGGGGGATTTACAATTTTTCATTTTGGGTTATTTTTTCGCGATCTGTCGGGAAATTTTGCGAGTTATTATTATTATTATTAATTATTATTATTATTATTGTTATTATTATTATTATTTTGTTTAAGCCTGGTTGTCGAACACGCGTCACTTGACATAACTTTTATTTTCGAGGTAGACGTAGACAGTGCAAAGCTGGGCGATGCAGCTAGAAAATAAATCAATAAATATTTAGTTTAATAAGTTTGGTAACACTGTAAAAAAAAATTGTACACTTCAATGATTATGAAGTTTGTCAGTTACTGTTTAAAACAGTGGTTCTCAAGCTTCCAGGCTATGTACCCCCTCTTAACATTAATGCGAGTCTTATGTCTCCTTCCCACTACCACCACTATTACTACACTTAAATTTATCTTGAACGTAGGGCCGTGGTAGCCTGATCGGTAGAATGTCGGATTCGGGGCCGGAGGGTCCTGAGTTCGAACCTCGATGGTCGAAGATCCACCGTCGTCATTAAAGGGGACTGGGCGACGTTAAATATGCTCGTGGTCTCAATGTCCTCCAAGTGAAACGATACCTCTGGGGGTGCTAGCACCAGGTAGCTATTAGCTCCTGGTCTAGTTCTAAATTCTCATTAACTGTTCGATCCGGTGATGGTGCTGCCATCTATTGGTATAAAAAATAATGGAGGCAAGGCACTTAATATGCAGTCCTCGACATAAATACAGTTGTAGTCAGTTGTGGATCGAAATCGAATCTTGAACGTATTATTAACGCTCATGAAATCAAAGGAACTAAATGCACATTAATTTGAGGAAATCAATGATCTAGCTGCGGTTGGGTGTATAATATCAGTCACGTTAAGAAGGGCTGCCAGTATTTGTGATTGATAAGTTTTTGAATATTATGTTGTTAACTGACAAAGTGGACTTCAAATTACTTTCAATACCTTTCTCGATGTTTTTAACTTATGTGTGCTAATGATTAAAATACCAATTCACAAAAATGTGGATAAAAACTAACAACCTCAAGAAATGTTTATACATGTGACCACAAAATCAGGCAAGTTATAGTTAGTTTTACTTTTTCATTTTATCTTCTTTAAACATTCACTTCTCGCTTGAAAATTTTCTGCGTCCCCCAGGTTAAGAACCCTTGATTTAGATACTACTCTTGAATGCTTTTGGGAAACATCTTGGGGTTAATGTCTCACGGTTTCTACACTTTACCAGGAAGCCATGCGATAGTGTAAATAATAATAATATAAAAAAAATCTAAATACATAGCAATCGAATGAGAATAGTAAGACATGTTTCTAGACGCATTACTTATTTTCCCCGTGCCCCATTATCGAAATGTAAAGGCGCAAACTTTGGCAAAATTTCAAGAAAAGTCGCCAAAATAAGCTAGTTTTGGCGAGTAATGAAAGACATCTTTCGGTTTGCAGATGGACGCCCTACCACATGCAGATGTTGAAATCGCGCAGCCTTTCATGTATCAGGAAGTCTTTAAATTTGGCGCTTTCTTTAAGTTTTGGCAGATATTAAGAACCGATAACAGAGACACGAGAACAAATAAGTGTTGCATCAAAAAAATTTTTCAATATGCTCTTTCAATAGCTACTCGTTCTCCTTTTTTTTAACACTATGTATGTGGTTCCCTGGTTATGCTTGTACTACACTTGACTGTTGGGAAATTATGTCTTGCACCATTGTTTATGATGTTATTGTTGATGCATAATATGAATTGGATTGCAACATATTACAAAATATAATCAGATGGTAGACTCCAAAATTAAATCTCAAGCTAAAACAGGAGAGACTTAAATTTTTCAATGCATTGCATAACTAATTCGGAAGTAACAGAAAAAAAACAATCATTATTTTTTTACGAGTAAGAGTTTAAGAAAATGAGCAGAAACAGTATAAGAAACAAAGTTCTAAAATCGTTCATTCTGCAAAATACCATTGCAGCATTCTGGGGGGAAAAATCATGATTTTTTGCAAATACACAACTAAGCATGCAATTTCGAAACAAAGACGTTTTCCATCGGTTCCGAAATTGCAAGTGGTGACCTTAATCGTAGATCTCATTGATGAACGGGATCGGTAGATGATGTAGCAAAGCTGATCCCAGAATAAAGATGCGGGCTCTGCCTCCCGCCCGGCCCAGTGACGTATTGATTGGTCAGAGCTATTTTTAGAAACTCACCGGGTCCTTTGGCTCCGCCCTTCATCAACCGGCCGAGACGGAAAATAACAGCTCGCTCGTATTCTTGCACGACCTGAAACGTGGAAAAACAAACACATATCAGTACAGGCATGCATACATACCTATGCATTTGACAAAAAAAAATGCTTTTTTAATTTATTAATTATGGTGGAAAAAGTTCGAAATTTCTCCATAGAGATGAGTAAATTAGTTCTGCAAAATAAATGTTGGGATTTTTAATTCAAATCAATTAGTCAGTGTACAGTAAATTAAGCAAAATAAAATATTTGCAACTTTTCACAATAATGTTTTGCGCACAGATGCATACCAGCTCGTTCATAAAATACACCGGCAAAAAGAGAAGATTTTTTTTTTTTTTTTGCACAATTTTTCTTAACAGTTTTTATAATACTAAAAAATATTTTAAATGTTTTGAGGTGGACATGCAAGTGTGCAATTGCTTGTCCCAGAAGCCCCAAGCCCCGTCCCCCCCCCCCCGACATCTAAAATAGATGAACCGTGCAAACGGTAGGTGCAAGGGACTTCGGGGGTCATATGTGCAGTTGCTATAAAACAGTTACGCGTTACACGAAGCGATTTTATTGCAAAAAAAGTGACAATTTGATTAAGAAAAGTTTATTTGAATGCAGAAGACTGTCAGATTTTTTTCGAACACATGCCGATTGCCTCATTCACCAAAACATTCTCACTAAACATTGCAGTGATGCATAATTGCGTGACTACTAAACGCAACAAAACCAGATTTGTTCGTCTCCTTTTTTTATTGCTTTTTTCCCTTAATTTTATAACATCAAAAAGTTAGTAGAATATTTTCAAACAAGTATGCATGTATACTACTACTATAAAACTGTTAAAACTAATTCCTGTTTTTCCCCCAAAAAATATTGTATTTCTATTTAAAAAAAGTTGATCTATTAGAAAAAGTTTAGAAAAAGTACTGATCGTATCATTAGCCAAAACAATTATTGTTATTTTTCATTACAAAATTATGCTTTTATTAAGAAAAGTTTGTTTGCATGCAAGAGGGAATGAGAAGCAAAAATTTTGTCGATTGCATCGTATGTCAAAATATTTTTCGTCAAACATAAAAAAGAACTTGTACACACACTCACAACAACAACAAAATATTTAGATAAAGTTTGCATGCATTGGAGGCAATGACTTTTCTTTTTTTCCTGTTCTTCGTTTTTAGTTCTTTTTAGGTTTTTATCAATTTGTCAAGTTCTTTGAAATTTGAAATGAAAGAAAAAGAAAAATAACTGATGTGTGCACCATATGACTTCTTCTGACGCCAATTTAATGATAATAATGCCTTGGAGTAAGCAAAGAAAACACTTTAAATATTTTTCTCCCCTAGTTTGTCGCTAACAGATGCAAAAAAGCCTTTTAATTTCCTCAATATCGGCAACTTTAACGTGCTATGATGGATAGCTCTCTCACGTTCGCCAAAAGCGGCAAATTGAAAACAGCTTCCAAAAATAATTTTTATCGCCAAATTTGTCGCCGACTTGGCGATACATTGCCAAGTTGACGACAAAACTTAGAGACAGAATACTTATTTTACTACGTAAAAGAAAGTAAAAAAGTTTGCATGCATTAAGTAACCAGAAACAAAAGATTTGTCCGATTGCATCATTGGTCAAAATCTTTGCATATAATCATAATGCATCTAGTTGCTTGAATTATTAACGAATTACACAAAATGACTTTTTTTGTATAATATTTCTTAGAAGTAAAAGAAGGGGGCTTATGTGAGAAATTGTTTCCTATTTTTATCTTGAAAAAATATTGTCAATTTCTCAGAGCAAAATTCTCCCTATAATTGAATAGCATTTTCCTTTTGTAATGGAATTTTTATAATATTTTTTTATAGTAATGTTTCTTTACTTAGTGGTATTTATAAAAAATATCATCAGTTGCTCACAGGAGCCCTAGAGGGCCAAATGCAAACAATGGTGGGACACATCTTAAGATTTAAAAAAAATGGACAATCATCCTATTTCAAAGTAAAATCTCTTTAGTGTGAAACATTCACAAATATAACAATTACATAGAAGGATTTTCAACCAAAAATTCACCAGTTTATTAATAGAAAAGCATTTTCCTCAAAATATTATAATACAAATATTTGCACAGTAATTAGTATTAGGCAGTCAAAAGTCACAGTAAAATTTTTAAAATTTTATTGCTTGTTCTGATCATCGAACGGACATTTTCGAGGATTTTGCAAAACCAATTAATAAGCAATATGAAAAGCAAAAACGTACTACACTTACAAGACTACACCGTACAAAGAATATTTTATAAAAAAAGATAATTCTTAATAAATATTGCTATTAAGCTTCACGCAGAGCATGATAATACATTTGAAAATGATTTCAAGCTTAAGTTTTTAGTTAAAATAAAATATTTTCTGGATTTTTATTTCCCGTCACTTTTCTATAACACTAACTAGTTTACCTACTATTTAGTAACAAAAAACATTAACAAAAAATAAATAAAAATAAAATACTTAAAGTTATTTAACAATAAATTTGAAAATTTATTGAATGTTTGTACGTTAAAAGAAAAGCCTATAACATCCTACTCTTACTACACTAATATTTTATAGTATGGAGAGGATATGGGAAACGGTCTGGTGCTGTAGTTAATGTGATTAAAAATTCGAAGAATTGCAGCGCATTAGGTATGTAGTTGCTTTGTTATGTGTCGCTCACATTTAAGGATTTTGTTTTATGAAATTCCCAAAATTCAGGCCTCTTGCCAGAGCAGAAATAATTAATGCACAGGCTTTTACGCAGTATTTTGTGTTAGAAAGTTACCAAATACCCATGCTAAACCTTACCGTCCTGCGGAATTTAAAGTTTTTCGTAAATATTCCTTTCAATTTATTTTTTTCTAAAATTCTCAAAAAAGTCTCTTGCCAGAGCGGATGATATGAACTCAGAGTCACGAAATTTTGCGCAATAAATAGTGTTAGCAGTCAAAAGTTTTCCGCACTAAGGCTAAGTGCGATGCAGAATTCGATTTTTTTCGACGCACCCTAATTACACATATGTTATTGTTATGAAACGATTATAACACATTTTTAAACCTTGGTGGTTTTTTTTTTTTTGAAATACAAAGAACCTCATTTACCCGAAACTCTTGTAACCGATAAAGCTTGACCACGGAGAGATGGCGGATAACCTTGAAGTAGAAACATCATTTGTACTAGGTTTTTTGTTGTTATTTTGTAATGGATACACTGTAAAAAAAATCCGGAAACGTTTTCTGAGTATATCGTGCAGCTGTGGTTCATGAAAGTTTCAAAAACGTTTCTGAGTATTTCGGAATCCTCTTTCTGTAATGTCCAGAAACGTGTCTGAGTATTTCGGAATCCTCTTTCTATAATTTTCAGAAACGTTTCTGAGTATTTCGGAATCCTCTTTCCGTAATTTCCAGAAATGTTTCTGAGTATTCTGTGCAGCTGTGGTTCATGAAAGTTTCGAAAACGTTTCCGAGTATTTTGGAATTCTCCAAACAATTTTCAAAAACTGTTTCCGAGAATTTCGGAATCCTTTTCCGTGATTTTTTCTAAAACATAATTCTTTATTATAGTATTGCATACCATATCAGTTTCAATTCTTTCATATCTAAGAGCAATAATACAAGCAATTTTAGAATTATTCGTGGATTTTTTTTTTTTTTTTTGGAATTTCTAATGACAAATAGCATGGTTAACAGCATAACATATGCACAGTTATAAATTTTTGAAAAATTATGAAATAATCTAGTAGTTTCATTCCTAATCACAAAATCGTCGGGGAATTGGAGTGGGGGTACGTTCTGAAAAGTGGGGAGTTGTTTTTTGTTAAACAATCTTAAACTTCAGATTTTCTCTCAATATTTTCAAGACAAAACTATCAACATATTTTTATTTTTAATGCAGAACTTAAAAACATATCTTGTATCAAACTTGATAGCTTTTATCTTCGTATAAAATTTGACAGGACTTACATACCCTTCGCGTTCCGGAATTCGTTCACCTCAAGTCAATTTCTCTGACGAACAAAGTGTACCGAAGAGTACCAACAGAGAAATTGATGAATTTAAATATGACACCAAGTCCCCCTGCTGGAACCATTCGGGTTGATTCTTCTGTTCTTGCCCTTTTCCAGCTCATCACAAATATAAATACTTATTCAAAAAAGGTTACTGATTTTATTTTATTGTGTGCGCAAAATGCATTATATATTTTATTTATTAAAACATTGAACTCTATTACATGATTATTCCATTTCATATATACGAGAATAACCCCTCCCCCACCATAAAAGTGATGGTGCACCCATAAAATGCTATGAAGCGCCCACCCCCCCTTGAAAAAGCAACATCATATACATTATAAATCAAAGTATCACATACATTATAAATCAAAGTATCATATAAATTATAAGTCAAATACTTTAATATGGTGTAAAAATACAAAATTATTTATTAAGTCTTTTTTTTTTTCTTTTTTTTTTTTTTTTGCTTTTGGTAAAATTGAGGCTCGTAAAACGAAAAAAATGAAGACACTTTTAAATACATATATGTATCTATTTGTTAAATAAATTAATACACATTTAACTAATTTAAAGCGTTTCGCTAATGCAAATATTTAAAGAGATATCGTCATTTAGATAATACTGAAGCACTATGTTCCTAATTACAAGAGATAGGTTTTTTTTTTTTACTTCATACAATCTAGCTACACTGTTTACAAGAGATGAAAACATGCAACCTTAAAGACGAACTATCAAACCTGACAATTGCATATTATAACATTTAATTCATAATGCTTGATACATAGCCAAATATTAACTGAGATTGACACATAAAAACAAAGTACACAATAACACATATTTAAATTTTTTTATAATCTTCAATTCATAAATTTTACAGAATAAAACTAGACACACTTGCACTTTAAATATGTGTTCTATGTAATGTAAAATATTTTCAAATTGCAATAGTTCACAACGAAAAAATAATACTGAAGAAAATAGTTTTTTTTTAACGAGATTTATATGAACTAAATCTCTTTAAAGTAATAGAGTTGCAAAGCGACTTACCTATTCGTCGGTGGTGGTCTTTTGCAGGCTTTGGTCACCAAAAAGGTGATTTTTATGACAGAATAAAATTCTGCCAACAAAAATACCCATTTGGTAGAAAGAAGAAAAGTATCCAAGAAAAAAGTAAATTACCTACACAAGTTATGCGAAGCAATGAATTTACATGGCGTCCTCTCGGTAGTTATTTGGTTTTCAATTTCAGTTTGTATTCCTTCCGCGAGCATGCGTCGAGAATTTGCACTTCGTACTTAAAAATAAGTGACATAGCTTCAAATTCAATCTTATGACGATACAAAGGCAAGAAAATATAAGACTTTAGAATTATCTTCAGTGAATTCATGCGAGGAACAAAACTTCTACTAATCCCCTTGATGAGTGTTACTTCGCATACATGAGTCAGCACTTGTTTTCATTGCGTGCTTTCGAAAGTTTCAGTTTAGATTTTCTGCTGGACTATAAAATTGTGAGCTGCGCATGCGTCGACTCTTACTTTCTTGCTATACGGGAAACGTTTTTGATTATTTCAGAAAACTGCGGAGGGCGTACGAATCTGTGTATTACGGAAAACTTTTTTATATATTCAGAGAGTTTTCCGAGATTTTTTACAGTGTAGGATCATCAAGAACGTGTATCTTACTACTCACCCGCCATCTCTCCAACTTGATACTCATTATGTTATATTTCGTCGTTGGTTTAGTATTAATTTTGTTATTAAAAATGATCAAATTCTTGTTTATTAATATTTTCAATATAAATTGAGACGTACTTCTATTCTGCGCAGCTTTTATTTAATTAGTATTATGCTTACTTCTATTTTAAAAGCTATCTACAATTACTACTAAATCACTTATGTATTCATTGTTTAATTAATTCATGTACATTCCTTCATTTAACATTTCACTTATTTATACATTCATTCACTTATTTTCTTACTCATTTACTATTTTATTCACACATTTATTTATTTTTTCATGTATTAATTAATTTGTGTTTTCGTTTACTGTTTCATCATCCATTCATTTATTCTTTTATTTACTCGCTCATTTGATCAAATACATTTTAAATAATCAAATAGAAAATGTTTCATTAGAAAAGCATTGTATTATTCATTTTCATCATGAAAAAAAGTTCCATGCTTTTTTTTTTTAAGTTAAAAGTTATTGTCTAAGATTTAAACAAAATGTTTCAATGCAAGTTTTGTAATATAAAACAATGTTATTTCCTTGTGCACCGTAAATTTTTTTTAAATTTTCAAAACAAATTCAAAATATGTTAGTTCTGAAAAGTTATCACTTCGCTTTACCCCATATTCCCTTACCCTACAATTAAGATGGGCACAAATACCAAAAAGCTGTTAAAACGAAGACTTCAGACATTGCAATACGCTATAAGACATCAACGACTAAAAGCACGACTGTGTTCCAACCTGCTTTGAAATTAAATACGGGATCATCATTAATGGACTTTTCAATGGAAAATCATCAATATGGACTTTTTTTCCTTCAAAAATATATTAAAACAACATCTTACCTTTACGCAGAACAATAGTGATACCGGAAACGTGATGATGATGATGAGGTAGGAAAAGCAAGTTAAAAGAAGAGCGCATAATCCAGGCCCCTCATTGGAGTTCGCTAGAAAAGAAATCAACAAATAATTCTCAAGAATTCACAATATTTACATTGTGTTATCATTTTTGCAATGGGTCGTTTCCAAAATTTTAAAAGTATTTTTTTTCTGAAAGAGCATGCTTAAAAACATAGCTTTGACCATTTTTTAAATAATTTGCTTACGTTTAATAGTTTTAAAAAATTACTTAAATTGGGACGCTTTCATTGTTTATGCTTCTGCCGATGACATCACAAATGATGAAATTCCATTCAGTGTTGCCATTCACAGAACAAAATATTTAAATCGCATCATTACTCACGTGTATTGGCAACGATATGGTTGATAGCACGCGTAGAGCGCAATTTTAATTTGCGTCTTGATTATCATAACGTGGAAACGCGATAGAAAGACGCGCCAAAGAGCATCATTTGTGACGTCATCAAGACCACGCCTTGTTTGAAAATTGGACAGTTTAAAAAATTAAAAATAACTGTTGGGAAAATAAAAGTATTTTCTGGGTCCATGTTATTTTTTTTTTTTACTTATTCTATCAATTTCAGTGACAAAACGTTCTACTTTTGACTGAAGGAAACAACTCCATTGCACAATGCTAAAATTGACTTTAAAAGATATTATAAATTTTTTTGTGATTTCTCATTAACCCAAAATCAGTTAAAACAAATGTGCTATGATATTTATACATACATCTATGGATAAAATTATAAGAACGTGTTGAAAAGGAGTATTATAACATTAAAATAAGCATCAAGTTCAAACAAAATCAAGCATAATTTACTTGCGATTAGAGAGTATTAGAAACTTGTTAGCATGAAATTAAATAACAATAAAATTTGTTAAATCACATATTAAGACAAAGGTATTTATATGAAACGAGGAAAAAAGTATAAGGACGTTAACAAATATGTCTCGAAATAAACCGATATTCTGCAAAATCCCTTATTTTTCGCTGCTCAAATGAGCATTACAATAATTTATATTGGTTTACTAATTAATTTTAAAATGTCACGCATATTACGTAGATTGAAGCCAAATTTTCAGTTAAAGCAAACAAAATTTCTAAGCCTTTTGCAGAATATATTCCTAATTGAAGGACATATTTTTTGCTTTCAGCAATTTAGTCATTGTAGAAAGCGCAGCATGTATTGTGGAACATATATTGAATCATTTTTTGCTGAGAATAAAGCTCATAGATCTGTTTACGTCTAGATAGGTCAATCTGCTTGCATAAAGCAGTCTAACGTTTAGTGTGGGTTCTCCCACCTATCCCCTGCCTCATAAACACCCTTATTCGAATATGTTCTTCAGGGATAACTAAAACTAAAGCCTTGAATCGGAGAAGAAATAGCAACACGTCCGTCATCTTGAAGCGTGACGATGTTCTCATTCTTTCTATGGCGAAGTAGCACGTTTTTGCTTCTAAATTGCTAACTCTATATTGTTAATATACATTCAAGAAGCATCACAATCAAGAAGTAAAACATTCTACGTCATTATAGCAGAAACAGGAAGAAATAAGTATTAAGCCCCCCCCCCTCCGATGGCGGTCGCGTCGCTACTTATTCTATGATTTTTGGGATCATCCCACTACTTTAGCCCCTTCCATTTTCTGGTAATGTATTATTAAAAATTATGATGACGCATATTTACTTCCTTTTACAAAAAAGGAAGTATTGTATTCGCGAAAAAATTTTCACTCAAAAATGGGCCCTAATTTCCATTTTTCTCACCCCCGAATGAATGTTGAGTGTTTTTTTTCAACCCGACCACACGTGGATATATGCCTAGGAACATACAGACACCCGAAATATCCATTTTGAGGACCCCCCGAGTTAATTACAACGAATTTTCTCGTGACGTCCGTATGTACGTATGTATGTGCGCATGTTGCGTATGTGTGTATGTATCTCGCATAACTCAAAACCGCTATGTCCTAGAAAGTTGAAATTTGGTACGTAGACTCCTAGTGGGATCTAGTTGTGCACCTTCCCTTTTGGTTGCATTCGGATGTTCCTAAGAGGGTCTTTTGCTCCTTTTTGGGGGGAAATCATTGTTAATTTCGATGTAAACTCAAGTAGTGTTATAACTTGTCGGACACTTGGCGATATATCGCCAGTCTTTCGGTCACAAAGTTTTGTCACCAACTTGGCGACAAATTTGGCGATTTTTTTTTTTTTTTTTTTTTTTTGCGCAATCACGATTGCTTATTGTTCTCATTTGACCGTTTTTGGTGTCCGTGCCTTTTTCAACTTGGACCAGAAGCCTATGCAGCACCACCGCCCACCGTCCTCTGCTGGCGGCGCGGCGCGGCTGCTCCGGTTTTGAGCTGTCCGCTTCTCCAGGTCGGAGGCGTCCATGTCCTACACACACGCACGTTCACACACATACACACACACGACTTCACACACATACCCTCGCCTACGTGCATACACACAGGTCTACGCACACACACAACTATGCACACGTAACCGCCCAGGAGGAGAGGCAGACTTGGGGGGGGGGGGGGAAAGGAGCCGTTTCTAGAAACAATAACTCCAATGAGTAGGGTCCTGTCTCAGTTCGTGATTGCGAAAAACATAATTTGAATTCAAAATTTCAGAATTCAAATTAATTTTTTTTAAATTTGGTTTCAGTTTGGCCATTGTTGGTGATATTTAGAGAGTAAACAATTGAATCACATTAAAAGTACCAATAATGGGGAAATGACATTGAATTGGAGTAAAAAGAAGTCATGTGATGCACACATCAGCTCGTTTTTTTATGTTAGTGCTTTTCTTTTTGAAAAACACTATCATTTGGTGAAAAGGTAGACATCATGAACGAGTTGAACTGCAATATAATGTAAATAACGCATACGTAGTTAAATATAGGGGAATGTGGGACTAAGTGAAACGATGTAATATGTACTCCGCTTTTAGCGCCACCTATCTAGAAATATTTTGATTATGTTATAACCACGGCCCCAAGCGGAATTCAGTGAGGCCATGGTTATAACACATGAAGTCCATTCTAATCAAGTTAAAATTAACTCTGAAAATCTAAAAATATAATACAGGCAATTTTTAAAAAATGATACTCATATTGAAATATTTTGATGTAAGTCAATAATTGTTTTTGTTCTTATTAAATGATAAATTTGTAGTAACTAACATTTTAAATAAAAACTGAGACCTACTAATATTCGGTGCAGTATTTATTTGTTTAATTGTAAGCTTATTTGTACTTTAAATGCTTTGTATGGGTAGTCAAGTGCATGCGGGGCAAAGTGGATGGGGCAAAGTGAAATAGTTCATTTCATTTACTTATTCAATACTTTTTTCAAATCACTTACTTATTCGTTTATTAATTATTTCATTTAAAATTTCCCTTATTTATTCATTCATTCACTTATTTTCTTATTCGTTCACTATTTTATTCACTCATTTATTTTTTTTTCTCATACATTCAGGCATTTATTTATTTATTTGTTTATTGTATCATTTCTTTTTCACTTATTCATTCATTCTTTTATTTACTCATTTATTTAGTCAAAAATATGTTTAATAATCGAATAAAAAATATTTGATTAGAAAAATATCTTATTTTTTTACTTCGCCCCATGAAAAAAAATAAAGAATTTCTGTTTTTTTTTTTTTTTTTTTTTGAAGGTGCAAATTTACTGCTAAAAATAAAAAAGGTTTCAATGCATGTTTTATTATAAAATATATTGTTATTTCTTTATGCACCGTAATTTTCAGAGCAAATTTCCAATTTGTTCATTTTGAGGAAAGGAAGTTACCTTAACTATTTCGCTTTTCCCCAAATTCCCAACATGTGCATTTTTTCTCCCACGTTTTACTAATTCACGGTTGTTACGAGTAACGACTAACATGAGCAAATTCATGAATTTTTGTCACTTCATACTATCCGAGTTTATATGTGTGTATGTATGTGTGTTTAACAGCATTTATCTCGAGTTATTTTTTTTTCCAATCATAAAACAACACCTCGAACGCAGGAGTATCGGCCATTCACAGCTATGCAAAATCATAAAAACGAGTTGCGCAGGAAATGTCTGAAAGCTTTACACTTCTCCGTACTCGCTGACACCATAAACAACTGGCACATCTTGTGGGAGAAGAAAACGTGGAAGAATATAAAAGAGTGCCAACTCCCTTCTTTTCATAACCTCGAGGGAGAGAGAGAGGCCTGCTCCTCCTCCGTTCGCGCTCCGAGGAGGGTGATTCGGTTAAAAAAGAACGCTACAGTTTGTTTTTGGAAGATCCATGTTTCACGCACACAAGACGCCGACCTGACCATGAGATGGAAACATTCTCCCGGGCTGCACTGAAGAATATACCGTGGCCTATCTTCTGGACCATTGGGAAGAAATAAATGGTGGAGAGAGTGAAGCCTTTTATTTTTAAAGAAAACATCCTAAGTCACATGGTCCACATCACAATGGTCCATATCTTCTGGACCAGTGGGAAGAAATAAACGGTGGAGAGAGTGAAGCCTTTTATTCTTGAAGAAAACATCCTAAGTCACATGGTCCACATCACAATGGTCCATATCTTCTGGACCATTGGGAAGAAATAAACGGTGGAGAGAGTGAAGCCTTTTATTCTTGAAGAAAACATCCTAAGTCACATGATAGCATTAGAAGTAAAGTATTGGATACAACCAGGTTTCTTTCATTAGTTTTACTCAAAACGGGTCACTCATTCAACACATTTAAATCACATGACTTGGGATCTTTGCTTCAGCGTTTCCTAAGCCAGAGATTGGACTTGCTGCCTCCAGTTACTTATTACAGTTACTTAGTTCTAGACTGTCTCGAAATATAGCCAGTGGGTGATTCGGAAATTTTTGAAGACAAAACCCTTAAAATATTGATGTTAGTAAAATTTTGGGGGTGAAATAGGATTTGCTAATAGTGTCGAGAATACTTAATTAGTTGTCAGTAGAGCTTAACATTTAAATCTTTCCTATAAAAAAATCACGAGTCATTTGTCATTGGCATGGACAGGAAAATCCAGGTTAATGACAAATAGGAACTTGAATGAAATTATTGGCCAAATAATTGCAGCAAATTTCCCTTCTGCGGCAATAAAGGTACATGAGTGAAAAAAAAAAACCTTACAAATTTTTACACAAAAGGTAATTTTTAACAGAACAAATATTGTTAAGCTCATGAATATTCTACAAAAATTTCATAAATTCCTTATTTACATATAGCGAAAATTCAATTGCATGGTTAATATTCCGTTGATTTTTTTTTTTTTTTTTTTTGCAGCGTAAACCTCACACTGCCAAATTTTCACCCACGAAAATTTTCTGTGGTAATTAATTTTTCATACTTCCTGTGGTATTTTTGGGTTTCTAGCCATTGTTTCCCTTTTTCTACAATAAAGCTCGAAGTAAACTGTAGTCTATGTAGTGTGAAAATTATAGCAACAAACAACGGCGTGATCAGACTTCTATGCATTTTTGACTCAACACAAGAGAAGAGCGATAGATCTTCGTCAGACTCAAATGGTAAAGAAAGTAAGCATCAAAATATTTTAGACGCTCGTATACGCTCCATAGTACTCCAGGTAATGTTTTCATCAAGTTTAATCAATCTTTATTCCGATCAAAAGCTTCCGAGGAAACGAACGCTTTCAAATTCTTTCATCTGAGGACATTGTATTCATAAGTAGAGCTTTTTCAGCATGGCTTCAGGGCTATCACCTATCATCGTCAATGGAAGCTCTAAAACCAGCACTTTGCAATGAGAGACTAAATTATTTTAATGTAAAATATGTCAGGAAGTATGCAAATATTTTCAAGCTAAGAGTATCGAATGTGCGAGAGACAAATGCATAAAAAAAGGAGCAAATTTGCTTGAAACCGTTTGAGCATGAAACTTCATCAGAAACAGGCATATTAAAACTCCGCCATTACAATATTATTTTCGCGAACCCTTGAAAACTTCTCGCGAACCCCCAGGGGTTCGCGAACCACCGGTTGGGAACCGCTCATAGATAAACCCTCATGCACAAAAATGCAATACTTACTATTAGTTTACTTACTAAGATGTCCCTTCTAGTCAAAATCAGAACTGTCCAGAAAAATTCAAAATATTTCTCTCGAATTTGATATTTCATGCAACTGCATACCATATTTACAAATAAAACATTGAAGTTACGTTTCTTTTCTTTTTTTTTTTTGAGCAATTACGATTGCTAATTGTTTTCACTTGACCGTCCTTGATGTTTGGTTCCTTTTTCAACCACACCATCCTCTGCAGTCGCGACCAGGGTTGCCAGACGTCTCGGATTTCAAAGGACAGTCTCGTATTTTGTAAAATTGTCCCGCGTCCCTGGGAACTTCGATACGGGACGGCTAAAGTCCCGTATTCTAGCTAATAACAATACATATTTTGCAAAATGAGACATTTTTTAAGGGAAAAAATAAAGTAAAACAAAAAATTTTGAAATAAAGAGCAAAAAGAAAATCATGTGGCACCAAACGCAAAAATTATTTTCGTTTTAATTTGGTTTTTGTCTTCGAAGAACCATGAGGAGCTGAACCATTGCTTCCTCTTTGCTCATAGATTAATGTTAGAAGTATAACTCTGCTGATGCGTAGTCAATCGCAATGAAAACGATTTTTATACTTTGATCGGCGACATTTTGCAAGGTTCAAGGTTCTGTTACGATTGAATTTTTCAGATTTATCATGAAGAGGTGTTCTACGTCGGAAAGCACCCCTTGAAAATACACCCCATATTCAGTAATAATTCTCAACCTCAAAAAGATCCTCCCCCCCCCCCTTCACTCCTAGAAGCCTGTCCCGTATTTACTGTTCTTAAATCTGGCAACCCTGGTCGCGACTCCTCCAGGTAGCCGCTTCTCTTGGTCGGTGGCGTCCATGTCCTACACACAGGCACTCTCATACACTCACACCCATACACACACGCCAACGTGCATACACACAGGTCTACGCACCACACAAGCCTACACATGTACATTCACAACCGTACACACGTAACCAGCCAAGAGGGGGGACAGGAGCCGTTTCTATAGAAACAATAGATTAGGGTAGTAACCGATAAGTAGGATCCTATCGCAACTCGTGATTGCGAAAACCAAAACATAATTTGAATTCAAAATTTCAGAATTCAAATTAATTATAAAAATAAAAAAAAGTTTTTTCTTTTTCTTTTTCTTTTTTGCGTTTTATATCGCTCTCTTTCTCTCTCTCACGAGTTTATGAGTAAGGTGACAATAAGTCCTGTTTTGAAAGTGACGATCCCCTTTTCCCCGCGCTGTGTGATGGAACCCGGAAATGTCTTGTTTTCTGAAAGCTAGCAACCTATCTAACCCTAACAAATTTAAAAAAAGAGAAATGCAAGAAACTTGAGCATATAAGATAAAATATAGTGCGGCGATCAAGTTAATCACATAAGCGAAAAAATAATTCTAATCAATTGAGCGAAGTAAGAATAACGATGGAATTGTGTGTCAAAAATGTTTACCGTATTTGGGTAAACATTTTTGACATATATGGGGTTTTTTTTAATAAATCGTACAAGGCAAAATAAAATATCAAAGTAACAATTGTTGTGTAACCTTAAAATTTTGTGGGTGAAAGCACGCGGAATGCGTTACAAATATTTAAGCGTGTTTATACAATGTGATCATTTTCCAAAATTTTAAAAGTATTTTTTTTTCTGAAGAGCATGCTAAAAAACATAGAGTCTGACTATTTTTAAAAAAATTCGACTAAGTTTAATATTTTTTAAAATTTATTCAATCGGTGTGCTTTTTTTGTTTACGCTTCTGCCGATGATATCACAAATGATGAAATGCCATTCACTAATGCCATTCACAGAGCACAATATTTAATTTGCTTCTTTACTCACATGTGTTGGCAACGATATGGTTGATACCAAGCGTAGAGCGCAATATTTAATTCGTTTCTTGATTATATTAATGCTGAAACGCGGTAAACAGATGCGCCAAAGTACATCATTTGTGACGTCATAAAGACCTCGCCCTATTTTCAAAATCGGACATTTTAAAAAATTAATTAAAAATCAAGCGTTGGAAGAATGAAAGTTTTTTTCTCGCTCGATGTTATCTTTTTTCTTATTACTCTACCAATTTCAGTGATTAAAATTACTACTTTTGACTGAAGGAAACAACCAGATTGAAGCTTTTAAAAGTATCGGAAGGTGTGCAGCTCTCACACATGTCAGCTATTTTTGACTAATTTTAAGTACCATTTTGGTTATTTTTAAAACTTTTCATCTGATAATCATGGTCATCACAAACCGTTAAAAAGCATAATGTTACCTAAAATTCCTAAAGCATCTGTTAGGATTCAATCCTTATTTCTATTCTAAATGCGCATGTCAATATTGCGTCATATCTCCTCCCAGAAACCTTTGCGCTTCATCAAGCGCGGAGATGTCTCTTCTTGTATATGTAGTGATGGCTGTAGTATGTAGATCAGAGTAGTCTGTAGTTTTCATTTATGTGTAATTGTGATGTGTAATTATCAATAAATGTTTGTGCTTAGCAACTGTGTTTAATCCTGCCCACAGCATCTCGTTGTGAAGAAAAATGATTCTAGCCACCTTATTTATGAGGCACTACCGGTCTCCGTGCGCATGTCCTTAAAAGTCCTACTCCTGCCTTATTATTAAAATTAATAAATAATAAATAAATAAGTTAAAAGATATGGTTTAAAATGGCGAACGCAATTTCGAAACCTCCAATTGCGAAACAAACGTTTTTTCCCCCGCTCATTATTATTTCTCGACTAAACAATCCCGCAGCCACAGCCCCGCAGCTTAAACTGACGTCACAGATAAGGCCGGGATTTTTTTCCCTCCCTTCTTTCTGGGAAGATGGGGAGTTTTCCGCTCTGTCTCTTTCATCGCAGCAGCCAAAACATCAAACACCATCGTAAAGGGTGAGATGGGAAAGTTACAGATGCTGCAGCGCTAACTCAAACGTAAATACAAATTCTCTGCACACGTGCTCTCAGAAAACAGGGGTGCCCATCCCCCCCCCAAGTTTGATGGCGCAAATCCCTCCTTCCAAATTTTTCTCAAACCTCTTTCCCTGTTTTATTTCTCTTTTTTTTATTTTATTAATTTTTTGAAAACATTTTTATTTAAATTATTTAAAAAAATATTTTTTTTATTTAATTTATTTTAAAAACATTTTTAATTTAATTTATTTTTTTAAATATTTTTTATTTATTTTTAATTATTATTATTTTATTTGAAAAGTTCTGTGCTACGTAAATGACACACAAACAAACTAAATAAAAAAATAAAATTTAATATTTAAAAATAAAATAAAATAAATAATTTAAATTAAAAATAAATCAGCAAATAAGTTTAAACAAATAAAGTTAAAGAAAATGTAAAAATCCCCCCCCTAAAAATTTTTGATGGCGCAACTTGCGCCATAATCCCCCCCCCCCTTGTGGGCACCCCTGTCAGAAAATGATGCAGCTGTTTTAATTTAACATCCTATTTGAAAGGATACGTGAGGAAAATTTCTTTAAACCCCTTAATTACGAGTGTTTTTCGGAAAAAACTGGCAACAATGACCTTATACAGTGCGGCGCAAAAGTTTAGGAAAACAATCGAAATTTTTTGATGAAAAGAAAAGTATATAACGAATAGCTTTGAAACTTTTACTGCATTTAATCAGCTTAGAAATTCACGTTTCGAGTTTGGAGATACTTCATAGAAATTAAAATAAGATTTAATAATTAAAAAAAAAAAAAAATTTGCTGTCGCAAAAGTTTAGGCACAGAAACGAAATATTTACATTTGAGAAAGCATCCTTTTGCGCTACGAGAAGCGTGAATTGAAGCGTTGTGTTGCTGAAAAATCCAAATGGTAACAAATGCTCGCTTAGAGTATTTTGGTATTTTGATACCCTTTTGAATTTTGTCTGCCCTTTAGAAAGCTAAGAGAAGCGTGTGCGTTGCAGCAAAAAGCTCCCCATACCATGAGTGAGCCACCACCTTGTTGCCTACTCAAAATGTACTTCGAATCTTTCCTCAAGTCACGCCAATAGTACCCATCTGGACCGTCTTAATTCAGTTTTTTTTCATCCGAAAAAATAACACCAATCACAAAAATGAATGGTGTTTTGCCCACTGCAATCTTGCTTGTTTGTGACTGTTTCAGAAAGGGTTTACGAGCTAACTTTTGTTTTTTGATTAATTCTGATTCGGTTATTCGTGCGTATGGTGTCACGTGATATTTTTGATCCAAGTCGAGTTTTTATCTAATTAGGAGACAAATTTCCAATTGGAGCCATTCTTTTAATTTTTCTATCCTCACGAAAGGTAGTTTTTCTCGGCCTTCCTGAGTGATATGTAGGTTTGAATTGTTTTCCACGTTTCAGAACATTATAAATACCCCGTTTAGACCGATTTAAGATCACTGAAATTTCCACATCGGATTTACCTTCAACTTTCATCTTCCAGAGTTTCGCAACTTCCTCAGGTGAGAACTGCAGAGACTTCGGCATCTTGATAACATGTTAAGCCATAGCTACACTATATAATTCGTTGAAAAGAACCGCACTGGTCCTTCACGAATCACGTTTCAAGAGATATTTGCATAAAATCTAATTTGTGCATAAACTTTTGCGACAGCAAAAAAAATGTCGTTAGTACTTTCTGATTTTCGTTACGGTTATATTTCTTCAAAATTTCAGACGCACGTTTACAATCATACTAGCCACCTACAGTGGAAGTTCGAAAGCATTCCGTTGAATAGTTTTCGTTTTATCAAAAAATTTGCATTGTGCTTAGTAAACTTTTGCGCTGCACTGTATTGTTCTTAACACATTTAAAAAAAATTTAGAAAAGCAATAAATTGTCGTATGAATATGTGATTCGCGCCATAATACTTTACAGATTCAAGAACTTTTTATGACATCGGAAATAAAATAGAGAGAGAGAGAGAAAGAAAACGAGAAAAAAGTGTAACTAAGTAATTTACATTGACGGCTATATCGTCACAGCAAGAAAAACAGACGTCATGTGAAGAGTTTAATCATTTTATTAAACAGAAAGCATTAGGGCCATTGCAAGGAAAACGGTAATTTTTATCCTACAGGTAACGCCTTACATATTTCATTGAAAGTAATAATTTAAAAGAGCGATGAACAAAATTTTTTTGCTTAATAAACTACAAACGTTTGTGTTATTTCTGAAGCAAAGCATTTCGTCATTACCTTTTTACTTCCTTTTACAAAAAAAAAGGAGATATTGTATTCGCGAAAAATTTTTCACTCCAAATTCAGCCTTAATTTCCATTTTGCTCACCCCCGAATTAATGTTGAGTTTTTTTTCAACCCGACCACACACGGATAAGTCCCTAAGAACGTATAAATACCCGAAATATCCATTTTGACATTCCCCGAGTAAACTACAACGTTTTTCTCGTGACGTCCGTATGTACGTATGTATGTATGTGCGTATGTGTGTATGTGCGGATATGCGTATGTGCGTATGTATGTTGCATAACTCAAGAACGGTAAGTCCTACAAAATTGAAATTTTGGTACGTTGACTCCTAGTGTGGTCTAGTTGTGCACCTCCCCTTTTGGTTGTATTCGGGTGTTTCTAAAGGGATCTTTTGCCCTTTTAGGGGGGAAATCATTGTTAATTTCGATGTAAATAATTTGGCGGACACTTGGCGATATATCGCCAGTCTTTTGGTCGCCAAGTTTTGTCGACAAATTTGGAGGTTTTTTTTTTTTTTTTAATGTGTTTCAATTTGGCCACTGTTGGTGATATTTAGAAAGTAGACTATTGAATCACATTAAAATTGCCAGTAATGGCAAAATGACATTAAATTGGAGTAAAAGGAAGTCATGTGATGCGCACATCAGCTCGTTCACGATGTATCAATACATTTTTGTACCTATGAAGTATTATGGCGCAAACTGCATATTCTTTCGACATTTTCTTTGCTTTCCTATGAATTTTCAAAATGCGCCAAGGATTTTTCGGACAGCCCGTGTAATATTTTGTTTTTTTGACAGAAAATGAATATATAGGTATAGTGAAAGTTACTTTTTCTAATATCAGTTGGGGGACGGGGATGGCTAGAGAGTGGGGCGGGATGTGTGCGAGTCACACAAAATTATTATACAAAAGACTGCAAACCATTTCATTACATGTATATTTTGAATTTCAAAACATGAAGATCCTATTGAATCAAATTGTCATTTTTACAAGCAAAAGAGTGAGTAACAATTCAGTTGGGAAATAAAAATGGGTGCATTACCTTTTCCACACCAAAGAACTACGTTACGCAAGCGAACGTAGTTTACCGAAGAAAACCGCCGAAGAAACTGTGATGAATAAATTGAATGAATAAATTTTTGGCGTTTAAAAAAAAAATATTCCGAAGAGGTCTAAATAAATTTTACTTTTTGGAGGTAAACCAAGCAGCGCAGATAGTTAGTTAATCATAAAGTAGGTCACCAAGATGGAACAGTTGAAGTAAGGAAACCTATGTGCAGTGGCGTAGCTACAGTTTATGCCGTCCGGGACGGGCCTTTATATTTGCCGCTCTTTCATTAAAGACATATCTAACACATTAAATCACTGAAAGATATTAAACTTAAAATTGAGAACATTATTTATGGTAGAAAGGAAACTAACTTAATCCGTATTCTTCCTACCAAAAAAAAAAAAGAGTAGTGGAGGTGTGTCAGGTTCCTATCCCAGAGAAATATTCTAAATTTACATCAAAAATCACAGCTAGAAGTAACGCTTGCGAGAGAGGGCGCGGGGTTCTCTCCCGAATTTTTATCAAAACTGAAGTCAGTTTTAACATTTGGTGACGTTAGGAAGTCGTAATCTTTTCTAGAATATTTTCTGAAATTTAAGTTTTAAAAATACAATTTAAGTCTATATTAGAGGACGTTAAGGAAATGAGGGGCTCACTACTGAAATATTTAACTTTTAAGCACTGAGAAGCGCAGCTGTAGTCATACCAAAACCTTGCATTTCGAGTGGGTTTTTTTCGCCTCCAGTAACAGATTTAAAGTATGATTCCTTTATTTAGAATTTTTTTCAAATCAAAAATGTTGAATTGCGCCCCCAAAGGTATGTCACCCGGGGCGGACCGTCCCTTCGCCCCACCCTAGCTACGCCACTGCATCTGTGTTCCTCCCTAATTGAAACCAATTAATTTTATCGCTCTTTAAAGTAAACAAGAAAAAATAAAGAAATTTTGAAATACTCAAAGTTCTAAAAACTGTCAGCGAACGAAATAAAACTTGAAAGAAGGAAAATGCCCATCGATTGACTTGATGGAAATGAGGTATTGATTGAATGACAGTTAAATGAATTCTTTAATTATTGAACTGGATATTCCAAGCAAGTGAGGGATGGGGAGGAGTAGCCAAACATGTACATTTAGCACATCAACAGATCTTCAATTGAAATTAAAAGACAGTTATGGAGATCTACAAATAGCCAAATTATGCGTTCCAATCTATTTTTCTGAATATGATATTCCCCACTCCATAAAACAATAACTCTAGACTATAACGCAAACGATCCTTTCATTAAGCTAAAACACGTTTTTCCACTTACCAAACAAAACAGAACCGAAAGTTTGAACGAAAACAAACAATCTTTTTCAGAAAACGCAATGAAATTATTAAGCGCATTTAAAAGTTTTAGTTGTGTGATGTCATTAATCGAAATAACATACGGCAGTGCGTTTTATATTTATTTTTAGTTCCATTTTAAAAATGTGAAAAGAGCGTTCTAGTGTTTGAAGTTCAATATTACTTCTATAGATCGAGTATTTTTCTTTTTTAGCAGTTAAAGTTGCTTAATGACGCAAAGGAACTTCTATTGATTTTTGAAACATTACATATATGAATTAGCTGGTTTCGGACACGTCAATTCAATTATGTTTTTGCATTTTTAAATATATTTTATGTCTAAACCTAAATCTTAAATACCTCCCTTTCCTATACCTAGTCCGACTAACGTATCGAATTTAGTTTCCTAAAATACAATGAGAACAAAATTGAAAGTTAGTTGTTGACACTGACTAATACAATACAGCCTAGTTATGCTATTGAAATGAATCTTTAACTTGTAGATAACCATTTTGATGGGATTTTTTTTTCACTATTCCAAAATTTTTTACTTTTCTTTTTTGTGGCAAAAAAACATTGTCATAACTTGGCGACTACTTAGCAATGTACTTTCAAGTTGGCGAAAAATTCGCAACTAGAATGAGGTATCGAATCAGGTGTCAGTTTGGAAATACTGAAGATATTTAGTTAGATTCTTGTTGCATCAAAGCTAAAATTTTCGATTTATGTAAAATGAATCTAAAGCAATAACATTGGAGTCAAAGGCTAGAGTGGCAGAATACATTTAACTCAATGGTTTCGAATTCAAGGGAACGTAATATCGCGATTCGTCCATTAATTATTTTATGATGGAACCAATAATTAATATTTTTATTAAAAATGTTAATTATTGGTTAATTTTGATTTTCTTTATCACATAATATTAAAATGTAAATTAATAAAAACCTCAAATGAGGTATGGGATTATTTAATAACATTGTCTTCGTGCTATAAGCATAATGACAATGTTCCTAATTAAAACCGCTCATTGTATAGTACCCTGTATAACTAAACCCTGTATAATGTCACCGAGATTGTATAGCATCTCGGTGTCACTATACAGGGTTTAGTTTTTTGTTAGTTCAACACGTTTAAGCTGTTTTACGTCCACATTCAAAATATATTAGTGCATAATATTTATGTACTTAGAATTAATAATGAAAGAATATTTAATAATGAAAGAATGAAAGTATATTCATTGGCCTGAAGGGATCCAAAATAAATAAATAAATAAAATAAAATGAGAAAGTCATAAAACTTTCTTATGAAACATCGTATGGGGATGGAGGTGTATTCAATTTCCCGGGCCCCCTCCAAAAGTTTTCTCTGTATCCGCCCCTGCCTCATACCGCCCCTTATGTACTTGTGCAGAGACGCTCTAATTGAATCATTCAATCTTATGTTATTGCACTTGTCCACTTTTCATTTGGGCAACCCTTATGTCTATCATACTTTTATAGGTGTAGAGAATTGTCAAAAAAAGTTATGCATAACTTCAAACTCGTGTGTATAAGTGCACTAAACCATTTTTTTTTTTTGAGTTGTTTAAAAACATCAATTACAGAAGAACCTCGTTTATCCGGACTAACTGGGACCAAAGACAATCCGGATAAACAAAAATCCCGTAATATGTGTACTTTCTTAATAAGCATACTAATCTTTTATTACAAAAAAAAAAAAATAATAATAATTTGAATTTTGACATCTTGAATTCAAATTATGTTTTTCGCAATCACGAGTGTCTGTGTGTGTAGGTAGACGTTGTGTTTGTGCCCAGGCATGAGTGTGAGGGTATGTGTGTGTGTGTGTGTGTAGGTGTGTGTATGTATGCGTGTGTGTAGGTGTGTGTATGTATGCGTGTGTGTTTGTGTCCGTCTGCAGGCATGAATAAGTGGTTATGTGTGTGTGTATGTGTTTGCGTCTGTGTGCATGTATGAGGGTATGTCTGTGTGTGTATGTATGCGCGTGTGTTTGTGTCTGGCATGCATGGTCTGAGTGCAGGCATGTGTATGTGTGTGTGTACGCGAGTGTGTATGTAGGATACGGATGCAACCTACAGACGGTTTTCGCAAGAGGAGCAGCATCGAGAGGCCAGTCGACGGTGGTGCTGCAGAGGGAGGCGGGGGGGGGGAATAAAATCAGCGTAACGTCATGGACAGTCAAGTGAGAACAATAAGCAATGTGATTGCTCAACAATGCTTTGTAACAAAGTTCCAAGCATCGTTTCGATCAAGCACTTTAGCATTTATAGTTTAGCTGCAGTGGTGTCGGAATGACGCTTCAAATACACCATGTCGACTGTTAGATTATTGTAATTTATTGCACGATCTACGCAAGAGCTGTACTTTTCATCAAAATAAAAAGTGAATGTTTGACGTATTTATAGTTCCTTTCTTGAAACATCATTTATAATTATTTGAATGAATGTATTTTCTTAACTCATCCAATCTAATCCGAATAACCCAGAGATCCGAATAAACGAGATTATATTGTTATAGACTTGCAAGGAAGTAAAGTGGGACCTGGCATCTTGTAGCCTTGTTCACGTCACTACTTTGTGATACCGTGCTTCATCCTTTGCACAAATGAGATATTTTTTAAAATATCTTTTTGCACTTTTCCCCCGAGTTATTGACTTTTAATTTCAATAGATTTGAATATAAGTTACCATTATGTATCATAATATGAAGTATGCACTTTCGAAAATAATTCTTATTTTCAAAAAATAATAATTTGTTCGTGTTACGGGCGTGATCTTATAGTCACACCCGCGGAACGTGTAAATCATTATTTTGCAATCTAGCCGCAAGCTAAGTTCGAGTTGATTAGAATGCTACTTTGGGACATTTCTACATCACAACCAATCACGTGAGCGAGAATCTCGATCTCGCAAGCTAACGAGCTTGGAATGACCGCCCTGAAGCACTCGGAAGAACTGACCATTACCGGTGTGTTTACTTTAACGCCGGCTCTACACTCTCCAACGAGAGCACAAGACAAGACAAGGGGTAGAGTGTGGATGGGGAACTCGGCGCCTCTTGGTATCTCTCGCGAATGTCTCGCGTTGCCTCCAGTAAATGTCGGTAAATTGTTCCCGAGTCAAAGGAGCGCGAGAGGCTACTGCAGCGCCATCTGTCCGTCGCGCGGAATTTGCTTTGTTTTGGTTTTCAGAAAGCAAATCGCAGTTCGCCATGTCTAATAATTAGGTTTGGAACAGGGGCACCGACTTGGAAAAATTATTGAGGGGGCTGGGCCAGTCATCACCGGGGGTTTATGGGGTTATGTAACCCCGCGGAGGTTACCCCCCCCCCCCCCCCAAAGAAAGGTCGTTTTTTGTGCCTTGAAAATGCCAATTTACATACTTTCTGGTGTGTATAATTTAAACAAACAAACAGTATGTGACATGGCGTTTTCAAAGTAAAACAATCCAAAAATTGGTATACAAATTTTTCTGGTTCAACTAGATCATGCCACTTGTCTTAGTAAGAGACATTTTTTTGTTCTATTTTATGGGGAGTCATGCAGTGCCGTAGCTAGGCATGGAAAAGGTACGGCGCTTGACTTGCATTGAAGGGCACTCCCAGAAACTCCGACTTAAAAAATATTGGGGGGAGGGGGCATGCCGCAGGAAATTTTCTAAATCTGAGATGAAAAATAGTGAGTTTTAAAGTTTTTTTAAAGCATTTTAAAGTCATATAATCAACATTAGAACCCCGAAAAGTCGACAAGCCCGACACATATTTTTAGGCTTTGAAAAAAGGAAAAAATAAATACGAACACACACAGTATTTTTGTAAAAAGGTAATTTAATTTAAGCATGCTTTTTAAGACCAGTTGTTTTTTCATTAGTGATATCGGCTAACATATTCAAGCGTAAACGCAGTCTCTCAATGTCTAGGTCACTTTTGAAAACTCAGTTGATTTTTCAAAATGTTTCACCTTTGTTTAATAAAAGCAAGCAGTCTTGTTCAACTGCAATGACCTGTGTGCGTCCAGTTGATGTAAATCGCCCAACAATGCAAAATTGCACCATTTTACAAACCTCAATGTATATTGCCTTGTAGTACACTCGAGTCCCGACCTACGCGAGGGATGCATTCCAAGACCCCTCGCGTAAGTCGAAATTTTGCGTGGTGGAAAAAGGTATGTGTAAAATTTTTTATAAACGTACCCATTTATTTTAGACACTTGTAAACACCCCGTCAAACTGTTAAAAACCATCTCTTAACTCTACTCAAACTTTACATTCCTGTTTCTTACATAAAGAACTGAATGTTACTTGTTTTTTAAAAATACCGTTTTATTCAACATAAAATACTGCTACGATGTACAAAATCAATGATCAATGGGAAAGAAAGAAAAAATAAACCGGTATACGGTAAGCACAGTATATAGTAAGAAAAGCAAATGCATCTTTAGTTGTACTGAACAGTCGATCCATTAATGATATTTGTACACAATACATGAGCAGTTTCCATTTTCATAAATATTTGCATTTTACTAAGACACTACTCGGTGAATTTTTTACGGATTTCCTTTTCTTGATTTGTAATTGTATGTATGGAAGATTCACTCATATCTAATTCTCGTGGTACCTTCAACGCATTTTTTAGTTGACCATCAGCTTTTCAAGAAGCTCTAGCTTTTCTTTAATTGTCAGAAACTTTCTCCTTTTATCTTCACAAACTTTAAATGAAACAGTGCTCTTAGGTGTCATTATATTTCATTAACTTTCGCATTTAAAATAAAAACGGAACTTCCACTCTCAGCGATGCTAAAAGGAAAAAGATCCATTCATGAAAAAAAAAAAAAAAAAATTAGTAGCCAAAGCCGATACGAACACACCACGATTCCCTCCCGAGAATTTTCGTGTTGCGGGTGCGGAATTCGCGTTAGGTCTGAATACTGGAGAAAAAATCGCGTTATAGCCATTTCGCAAAAGTAGCTGGAGTCAACTGTATTCCTTTTGGATTTTGAAAGTGTGCGGTGAGCTGCCTTCGTTGTTTTCACTTCTTTGGTATACGTCGATTCCGAGGAAGGGAAGGATCATCATTTTGTGAAGGTTTTCTTTTAAACACAATTCCTAAAAGTATTCAAAATTATCACGCCTCCCATTTTATATACAAATCATGCTCTCATATATTTTTTCCGGGTCAGCAACACTTAGGTGAGCGCGCCGCAGCGCTGCCCACCGGCAACAGACTTGACCCGTAATTCGCGCACTATGACAAATTTTTACAGTACTCGCAGCACTGTTACACTATCATTATTCACACCACTCGTTTTCAGTTAACCTGCTTACACAACCGTAATAATTATTTGTTTTAACTCATTACTGAATGTATTTTACAAGGTAAACTATCTTCAAATAAGAAAAATAAAAGATAAATTTATGAGTTTAAAAAGCATAATGTAATTAATAATTTTTTTGATTTATTGGGGGTGCTCTGCCCCCTCAAAAATACTTTTTAGGGGGCTCGGGCCCCCTCAGGCCCCATGGAGTCGGCGCCACTGGTTTGGAACAACTCTTTGGAGTTGAAATTTTTGGAAATTTTTCAAACAGAGCCTATAATTTGGAACGCAAAGCACACGGATCATAAAAATGAGCAAAAGGTTTGATGCATGGAATCGCATTTCTTCTGGCTGCTTCTTATGTAAAATGACTCCTTGTTTCCAAATACGACCACCTTTCCCCCATCTCGCCCCCCTTTTAGATTTTCCCCCACCCCTTCTTTAAATCAGAGCCATTTTTTTAAAACTTGGAGTGGGAAAAGAGCATTACAATAACCGTTAACATTACCCTGAATGACTAGAGATGTGCAAAGCTCAAAATTTCGTGCATATGTAGCAACAAATAAAACTTGCCCCCCCCCCAAATTCAAAAAGGGGGATTTTCTACAAAAATCTGTACGTGTAGGAGGAAAACGGAGATCATATTTGGATTCAGGGGGTCAATTAGCAGAAGAATCAGGTGGAATAGCCTCAGAATCATTTGAAAAATTTTTTTTGCTGCGCAGTGTGTTTTGGGGGGGGGGGAGGAGTGCCCCCATGTTTTCCTTTTTGCCACATATGCACAAGATTTTGAGCTTTGGACATCTCTTACGGTTTATGTTTACAGTTAATATAATGCTCTTTTCCCCTTCCAAATTAAAAAAAAAATGGCTCTGAATTAGAGGAGGGGTATGGGAAGTTCTAAAAAGGGGGGCGAGATGGAGGAAAGTGGTCGTATTTGGAAACAAGGGGTCATTTTACCTTAGAATCAGCCAGAAGAATGTCTTTTCGAAAGAAAACCTGCGATTCAATCGTATGCAACGTGCCACATGCACAAGACACTTTTTTTTTTAAATTTATTTTACATCGCGAAAATTTTTTTTGGATATAGGAGTCATTCATAGAAGAGTCTTATAACTCTCATTCTGCACCGAATTTTTTTTTACAAACATCTTTTTTAAAAAAGCAGAATAAAAAGATCGTTTTTCGTTATTTTTCTAATATTGGGGGGGGGGGGTATACACCCCAAGTCCCCCTTTTTGCGATCAGTGTCCATAATCTTGAACTTTGAACTTCTCTTGCCCATCAAAACTATTATTAGCAGTTAATATAAAGCTCCTTTCACCTCCAAAAAAAAAAAAAACTTACTCTAAACTAAGGAAATTTTTAAAAAACTTGGGGGGGGGGGGACTTTAATAAAATTGGAACGTATAGGAGAAAAACGGAGGTCATATTTGGATTCAGGGGGTCATTTTACGTAAGAATCAGCCGACAAAATGTCAGAAGCATTTCGAAGGGTTTTTTTTTTTTTTTTTTTTTTTTGCCGCACAGCGTAATTCAATGCTATGAAAATCATGAGTACAGATATTTATATTTTATTTTTATAACTAAATTGTATAATATTGTGGCCATTTTCGGTTGTAATCTTAATTTTTAAATTTACATTTGTTGTCATAAAACAGTTTCATAAAAATAGCGGATAAACATATTTGTCAACCACCATCTCTTCTTCTTCGACTTCTTTTTTGCCTTCTTGGTGTTGTAAATGTGTAGGTAGTTGTATGTAAAAAGAATAAAGGCACATCGCAAAATCTGCATCTACTTCGTGGTCCATTTTGTAAACAAACAAGCGGATTGACAGTTGAAACGCGCGCGAATGCTCGTGACATCACCGGCTTCTGCGTGCGCAAACACCTCGCCCGAGAGTGTGAACGGCTCTCTCGTTCAACGCTTCCCTCGCCATGACGTCACAGATCTCTCGGCAAAAAAAAAACCTCTCGTGCTTTTCAGGGAGAGTGTGGAGCTGGCATAATAGTTCTTTACACCTGAATCTATAGGTCACGCCCGCAACATTTACAAGCCATTATTTTTCAAGCGGAAAACCTCTTTTAGAAAGTTGATACTTTATATTATGATACATATTGGCTCCTTATATTCGAATTTAAGGTCCAACCCGCAGCACCCAGCACCTACAAATCATTATTTTTTAAGTACAAAACTTTTTTTAAAAAACTGATATTTCATCTCATAGTGCATAATGGTTCTTTATTCTTGAATTTTTCACAATAAAAAGCAAAATTTTAAAATTCCATGAAAAATGTGCATTTTCTATTCAAAAAATGATAAGCGTTATATGATGCATAAAAATATCACCCTTGTGAAAATGGATTGAACGAACGCTAGCATATCATCAATCATCAAATACAATGTGAGCATGATTAAAATCCTCAAAGCTCAGATCATTTTACAAGAGCATTTTTAATGTGGAGGGGGGGGGGAATCCTACATTAATGAAATATTCAGCAAAAATGAAAGACTTATACGGTGTACAATAATTTTACCTTATAAAACTTTATTGCTTTTGCGCTAAGACGTTTTTCCTTATTAACTGATCTAAGACGACTATTTCTTATTCGAATCAGGAGGAGTCTTGGAAGTGACTGTTATCTGTACTTTTATTTCCTTTTATGGTCAGAATTTATGGCTCGAGCTCTTTATTCTATTTCTTCTTCCATCCTATAAACAAACGGACAGCTTGGAATGTAGATGTGTTGCCATCCCAATGTAATCAAATTTATGCAGTCAGAAAATGACACACGCATCTCACGTTTCGATGAACGCACACCCAATGTCGAGTAAAGGTCATAATGAGAATGTGACACGCTATTAATAATTCTCCAGAGACGGTTATGATTAAATAACGTAAAGAGAGAAAGGGTAAACTGCAAAGTACAAGATAATTGCTTGATAACAATTAATGTTTGCACTTCAACAAGCAATGGAAGACATCGGCCCAGGGGGGAACAACACACAGCCCTACTTCTTAGGAACTTTAAGGAATCACAATAAATAAAAACATAAATAAAAACGTCCTAAAATATGATTTTAAAGGTTTTGTTTTTATATTTATTATTATGTTACAACTAGGCTTGCCAGACTTCTGAAATATTCAATCGGGACACCGACCCCCCCCCCACCCCCCATTATCGCAAGCATTTAAAATGGTACACAGCTCTGGCTGGTTTTTAAGGTATTTTAAGGTTAAGGTATAGGGCAGTTCATTCTCAATGCTATGAATAAATGGTGACTAATTATGAACCTAAAACAGGGGAACTTAGAAATAACAAAAGCAGATAAATTTCCTTCACAATAATATTTACAAGTTCTTTTAGTAAAAAGGAACACTTTGAAGGAGGAATAAAAAAATTAATAATGATTACACATACTTTTTATTGGCTAGGACTTTTTTTAGGAAGTATTTTTTGATTTTACTCCTGTTGTAAAAATCCTTAAAAGCTAGTTCGATATTAATTTTACGCATCAATGTTCAAATGAGAAAATAATTATCCTAATTATTCCTTAAAATATATTATTTAATTATTAACATATATAACAGTTAATTATTTTTAGACTTTTTTGGTCATCTATAACCAAATTTATCTTTTTCGGGGACGCGAAGTAAACCGGCCGGGACACCGGGATTTTGGCTGAAAACCGGAACGTCTGCTAAGCCTAGTTATAACTGCCTCTAAGAAACCAATTTCAATGATACGTTAACCAAATATGGTGTTACTTATGTGCAATTATTTGTCTGAAGAATATAGGGCCCTTCTATTTCTTTTGTCAGAAATTTAGCACTGCCTTCAATATCTTATGAAATGTTGGTTGAAGATGTCTTATTTTTGTGCAGAATGGAAGATAATATTTTTCCTCGCGTGTGTCGATGTATAACACAAAAGTGTAAAAAGATTTAGCTGCCCCCAGCTTTCACAAATGTCTTCAATTCTTAAATAGCTAAAAATTTGCTCACAATATTCGATAAAAGCATTGGTTAACCAATTCCATTTGGTTGTCTTAAATTTATTGTCCAAAAACATTGGAGAAGTTTTTGAATTACTTTCCTCTTTAGAACAAATAGTTTTTTTGAATTATCCAAGCTAACAAAAATTACTATTACATTGAACAGTATTTACAGCAACATTTACGACAAGCATTACCTTTTTAACGATTATGTCTCATAACAAGCAATTTTAAATAGTTTACGCCTGGATCATATTTATTTGGTCAAAAGTGAGAAAAAATAGGAAAAAAAAAACAGAAAATCGTAAGGAAAAATATTTATGAACTCATTTTATTTTACGAATTTTGTTTTTCATTAAATAAATGTAACATTTGAAAAAGAAAAAAACTATGAGAATTATTTTCAGCTTTATTAGAAAATATTCAACTTAAAGATTAAGAGCTAAATAATTAAAATTCATAAAAAGTTATACAATGAGAGAGGTAGTATTTTATGTTTCTAAAAATTGTAATTCACAGAAAATTGATCCTTTTTTTTCTTCTTTTTCGTCATTATTCATTTTAAAGTTTAACACAAATTAATTTGGAAATTAGTCCTGTAACGAGTATGGCTGAATTTTGTCAGAGTCAAGTTTCCAGAAACCAAATAAAACATTCTGTATTAGCAGTTGCTACCTCTCTATCTGAACTTTTTAAACAAATAATTTTTCCTTTTTAACTTTTCATTAGCGTAAACTACTTTATCCCTCAAAGCATCAAATCTAAAATCAGGTAATGTTGAATGCGTTTATAAAATATAAAACTTTAAGGGACAAAATAAAATGTCCTGCATTACTGACTGGCAGCTGTACGACATTTTTAAAACATACATTTTTTGCTTTTATAGATTTTGTATTTGACAAACTACAGAATCAGTGCTTTCAAAATCAAAACATATTTGCTCAATTTAATCAATCTACCAATCAATTTGCTCAGTATTTTTCAGAAAAGTAAAGAAATAATAATGAGGTGGTTTCCTTCAGTCAAAAGCACTACTTTTAGTCATTGAAATGGATAGAATGAGTAAAAACAATTACATGGACCCAGAAAATACTTTCATTTTTCCAACATTTTTTTAAAATTTAATTTTTTAAAATGTTCAATTTTTCGAACAAGGCGTGGTCTTTATGACGTCACAAATGATGCAATTTGGCGCTTCTTTCTACTACGTTTCCACGTTATGATAATCAAGCAGCGAATAAAAATTGCTCTCTACGCTTGCTATCAACCATATCGTTGCCATTACACGTGAGTAAAGATGTGAATTAAATATTTTGTTCTGTGAATAGCAACATTGAATGGCATTTCATCATTTGTGATGTCACACGACAGAAGTGTAAACAATAAAAGCGTAACGATTTAAGTAATTTTGAAAAATATTAAACTTAAATAAATTATTTTAAAAATGGTCAGATCCTATGTTTTTAACCATGCTCTTTCAGAAAAAAAATACTTTTAAAATTTTGGAAACGACCCCATTAAAAGCACCTTACTATTTCAGTTTTTAATGAAAATTAAGCACACCACCAAGGATGTTGAATTGGAGGGAAAATTGCTGACCATGACCCCCAGAATTTTTGATTTTTTGACTCTGACTCTGAGTTTTTTACCCCAAGATCAGTCCGACTGCGACTCCGACTCTGAGTCCGCTGCCTTGGCAGACTTGCAGGCTTGGAGGAAAAATACGACTTTTAGAATTTCAAACCGTTCGACTCCTCTACCCGAAAATTCATCAGACTCCTCATCCCTGAAGGTCTCGGCACCCACTATTTTTTGTACGCCACAGCTGTAAACATAACGAGTTCTGACATCAAAATAAGGCTTGACATCAAAATAAGGCTTGATTTGTGAAAAATATACCGAAAACGAGTAATCAATATTATTCAGAAGTATTACTCATATATTAGACTAAACAAATCTTATGAAGCAGAATAATATTTTTGATGACAAAACTAAATATTAAGAGACATTTATAAACGCTCCTGATTCTCTATGGATCGTCAAATCATGGATTCATAACTCTTTTTAAATCGATTTATTATAATCAATCGGAAGCAGAGATGGGTCTTAGGTACATTAAAAAATAAAAAATATGACAAAATGGTCTTATGATGACCCATGTTTGCTCTGATGGCAGATGGTTTCCAAGATCTTTTGTAGAAATGGAGCTTTTACATATTTTATTGTACTGAATGAGCTTCCGCTTTAAGTTAAGAAAGCTATTAAGAAAGGGCAGATGTTCTTTAACAATGGGGTTGTTTCCATCAGTCAAAAGTACTACTTTTAGTCACTAAAGTTGATAGAATGAGTAAAAAAAAAAAAAAAACACGGAACAAGGAAAATCTTTTATTTTCAAAACGTTTAATTTTTAATTACTTTTTTAAATGTCCGATTTTTCAAACAAGGCGAGTTCTTTGTGACGTTACAAGTGATGAACTTTGGCGCGTTATCCACTGGCGCACTGAATGCTTACGCTTGCTGTCTACCGCGTTTCCAGCTTATAATAATTCAGAAGCGAATTAAATATTGCGCTCTACTCTCTCTATCATCTATATCGTTGCCAGTCCGTGCGAGTAAAGATGCGAATTAAATATTGCACTCTGCGTTAATAGCACCAGTGAATGGCATTTCATCACTTGTGATTTCGTGTGTAGAAGCGTAAAAAATGAAATTGAATCTGCGCACCGAATCAAATAATTTATAAAAAATATTAAACTTTGTCAAACTATTTTACGAATGGTCAAATCCTATGTTTTTAAGCATGCTCTTTCAGAAAGAGAAAAAAAAAACTTTTGAAATTTCGGAAACGATCCCATTGAGTTATTATTTCAGTTTTGCAAAAATAAAACTACGACATTCGTTTTACAAAACCCTTTCTAAAAATGCACGGACCTTTCATGATGGTACAGAGACAGCGTCCACTGGAAGGTTGGTAAAAAGAGAGTTATTAATAACGTAATTAAATATATTAAATTTTATCATAAAACAGACAATTATACCATAAATATATTTAGTTATATCATAACTTATAAACGTTCTCATATTGTACAACTGTAAAAGATTTTTTCTTTGTTATATTAAGTCGGAAATATTGGATTTCGGGCAAGGAACCGGCAGTGAAGATGCATCAGGAGTTTTTATCTTAGACCCTGAGTTTGGTTGGTAAAAGAACACGAGAACACCTAAGCACGGTTTTATTTTCAGAATGGGGTCGTTTCCAAAATTTTAAAAGATTTTTTTCGGAAAGAGCATGGTTAAAAACATAGAATCTGACCATTTTTTAAATAATGTCCCTAAATTTAATATTAAAAAAAAATTACTTAAATCGGTGCTCTTTCATCGTTTAACGCTTCTGCCGATGACATCACAAATTATGAAATGCCATTCTGTGCTGCCATTCACGGTCCAAAATATTTAGTTTGCATCTTTACACACGTGTATTGGCAACGATATGGTTGGTAGCAGGCGTAGAGCGTAATTTTAGTTCGTTGCTTAATTATCATAACGTGGAAACGTAGTAGAAAGATGCGGCAAAGTGCATCATTTGTGACGTCATAAAGACCACGCCTTGTTTAAAAAATCGGACATTTTAAAAAATTAATTAAAAAAAAAAAACTGTTGGGAAAATGAAAATATTTTCTGGGTCCATCTTATTATTATTTTTTTTCTGCTCATTCTATCCATTTCAATGACTAAATGTAGTGCTTTTGACTGAAGGAAACCACCCCATTCACAATATCACCGAAATCCTAAACTCGGTACGTGAATAACAACATTTGTATTGTTTCATGTAGATACTAAAAAACTTTGGTTTTGGTTCAGGTTATTTTCGAGATTTAAATAAAAAGTGACGCAAAACCCAGTAAAGAAGAACATTTGAAAATAACATAAAAGTTTCTAATCAATAAAAATGCGAGGTTTTTGCAACAAACTAAAGTTTTGTTGAGCCTTTTTTACACTATATCTTATGTGACATCTTTTACATGACTTTTGTAATGATTTTAGAACTTTTCTAATTATTTATTTAATCTTTTTATTTTCATTTTCAACAAAGTTATGACAAACTATATAATTATTACTATAGTTACTTATCTTATTCTTAATATTTAAATATTTTTTCAACAGTTTATGACTACAAGAAAAGTTTGATTCATAGATTTATTCCTTCCTTTATTATTATTATTATTATTTTTATATTTTGTAAAAAGAAAAAAAGAAATAAGAACCTTCAGTCGTTCGCAAAATGTTTTCAAAAGCATTTAAAATTCTCGGGAAAAAAACGAAAAAAAGAGAATAAAATATTCACCGGTTTCTAAGAAAAATCACATGTTTTCAACGGTCTGCAAATGCTTTTTTTTTTTTGCATAAAAAAAAAAAGAAAAAAAAAGAAAGGGAGATAGAGAGAGAAAAGAAAAGGAAGAAAGAAAGTATGAACAGAAAGACCGGTGGTTGCCGGTCCGTGAGTCAAAAAAGGTTGAGAAGAAAGTTAAGGTTTAGGTTTAAAAAAAAAAATTGAAACGTTTAAAAAAATTTTGTTCAAAGGGGCGAGGGAGAACTATTTATTCAATTGAATTGTGTGCATTCATGATTGGAGTAGTGTATGTTGCTTGAGTTATTTATTTTATTTGTTTACTTATTTGCTTATTTATTTATTTTTTGAGAGTATTTATGAAATACGTTTCAATCATGGGGTGCATTTATGAGAAATTATATTTTCGAGTTGCTATTGAGACTCAAACTTCACTTAGGTTTTATAAATGCTAAATTCACAACTTAATCTCTTGACAATGGGTCTGTTTGTGATCTTAAAACACGTGTTCACAAAATTCTTACAATTTGTGCTGCAAATGGGTGGTTTCCTTCAGTCAAAAGTACTACTTTTAGTCATTGAATTGGATAGAATGAGCAAAAAATAAATAAAAACAACATGGACCCAGAAAGTATTTTCATTTTCCCAACAGTTTATTTTAAATTAATTTTTTAAAATATCCGAATTTTCAAACAAGGCGTGGTCTTTATGGCGTCACAAATGATGCAATTTGGCGCATCTTTCTACTACGTTTCCACGTTATGATAATCAAGTAGCGAATTAAAATTGCGCTCTACGCTTGCTATCAACCATGTCGTTGCCGATGCGCGTGAGTAAAAATGTGAATTAAATATTTTGTTTCTGTGAATGGCAACACTGAATGGCATTTCATCATTTGTGATGTCACACGACAGAAGTGTAAACAATAAAACCGCAACAATTTAAGAATTTTTTAAAAATATTAAACTTAAATAAATTATTTAAAAAATGGTCAGATCCTATGTTTTTAAGCATGCTCTTTCAGAAAAAAATACTTTTAAAATTCTGAAAACGACCCCATTACACTGATTTTATCACTGATTTTTTCTGCACAAAGATATACTTTCTACTGTTGACGCTTTCACAGCTCATTGCAGTCATTCCAGAGAGGGGTAACGCCCCTTTATGCTTCTTACTTGCAGAAAACCCATGTGGCCCTATTCTTTACAATAAGGAGCGTTCACCGTCTTAATGGGATGAAAAAATGAAACAATTCAGTTTTTCAGTTTGCGCTTGCGCGTCATCCACGTGCCATGTCCCCCGCAGCCGCGGCAATCCATTGGCGCGCACTGGCAAGTGTCCTCAGATTGTCAAGAAAGTTATTTCTAGAATACATTTCAAGTCGCCCCTAGGCTCACCCCTTTTTTCTAGTGCACAAGAATTGAACTAAAAATAAACTTTTTTTTTCTTTCCAACACGGTAGACTTTTGTACTCGCTCACATATCATCGTTTTGTCTTCAAGATAGAAAAAAAAAATACCTAAAAAGAAGGAGAAAGAATCAGTGGAACCGGCGTATGTAAGTCGCAGACAGTGGGAAAATGTGAGGGGGGAGGGGGGTAATTTTTTGGACAAAAGGGCAGAAAACTGTTAAGCGGAAAAAAAAAACCTGGAGAAATCAGTGGGTACTTATTATATTTAAAGGATTGAATTAGAGCAATTTTCCCAAATTATTTCTAGAATGAATATTTTAGCAGTTTCACAGAAGAGGCCCACAAAGGTAGGAGGAAGGGGAGGGTGGAGGTAATGGCGCAAACTTAGCGCGTCGCGAAACTTTAAGGGTAAGTTTAGGTGTCTTAGTTTCTTTTTGCGAGTCTCGTTCTTTGGAACGTAGGGGGGGGGGGATTTGCTTTTTGAAAAAGACGAACATTTCTGGGTCACAGGTAACTTATGTTTTCGACAAATACAAAAACATTAAAATACACACATTTAAATAAGTTTTTTTTTAATGAGTTCATAAAGAAAATAAATGAATGAATAAACTAATCGTACATTACCATCACCACTTCTATTATCATAAAAATGCCAACTTATGTAACAGAAACTTGTAGGATACAATAGTCAAAGTTTTACTCAATCGAAATAAAATCGCTCATAATGCGGACAATCGACTACCCATAACCAATCGACTATAACAGTAGAAGAGAGTCGGGACGAATGGGACAGAGAGCTGCATTTACACATAATGTGATTTTCCCCAGCTTCTCCAGTAGTTGTAGTGGATTAGAATGAAATGCAGTTGGGGTCCCGCTCCTCTCGCAATGTCATTGTGCCTTAATTTGAGCGACTTCCAAATTCAACTCAAAATATGTTAAGACGATAGAAAATGTAACTCGACATTTACAATCACGGTTAGACCGTTTAAAAACTTTCTTACAAATAGTCTCTTGAAATATTAACTGAACAAAAAAAAGTGTAGAAAGAAGCGAATCATGTTTGCACTTTTTCATTTGGGGGGGGGGGGGGGCTAATGAGCTGGTGAAGGGGGGGCTTAGCCCCCTTAAACCCCTCTCATAACTCCGCCCATGTTTTATACTTACAATCCAAAGATTTTTTTTTTTTACTTTTTAGTTCATTTTGCTACAAAAACGTGTTTTTTTATAGTTTCTTAAACTATTGTTTCATTTTTATTTTTTTTTTGTTTAGTTTAACTTGTTTTACGAAAAAATATTCATTTCAACATAATTCAAAATCTTTTATATTCATGAAATTTGCCCCCCCCCCAAAAAAAAAGGTCTCAGGCAACATTTGAAACGCGGTCTCTCGAACTCCAAAAAGATTTCGTTACAAGATACATATCTACATACATACATACAGGTGAAGCTAATAAACACGTGTTAAAAACAACGGATGATAAATTTACAGATTATCAGAAAAGAGCATTGTTATCATTGCCGATTTTTAACGAATTCGGTGAACCAAAGAATGATTTTAACATCTTATAAAGGACCGGAAAGAACAACTGTTTACTTTTCCTGTGAAAATCTTCTGACAACACAAGATGCTGTCAGTAACTGGCCGGAACCACCATCTTGGAAACCGTCAGCGAAGTTCATGTGCTGTCATCTCCACGCAAAAGCACTTAGAAGTGATATCTTGAGCCATTCACTTATCGCCCACTTCACAGGGAAGAAACTTGCCCACGATTCTATTCCAAGAGTCATAAAATGTTTCTGAGGAACTGGTTCTGCTTTAGGGGTTGTTGACATTAACACGGCAATGATTTCTTCAAGTCCGGATGCAAAATTTACAAGATATGGGGAGATCTGCTCCCCATCAACCACAAAATAGGAGGTCCAAAAAGAAATGATTTTTTCAATTAAATGTTCAACAATTTTTTATTTTTAAAGGACTTACTTAAGTTTCAAGTCCCTTAAAAAAAATCAATTTAACTGTTTTTTTTTCTTCAAATAAAAAGTAGGAAAACCGTCAAAATTTTTTATTTCGACGGTGGAAATTTTTTTAAAAATGGGAATTTTGAGCAAAAAGAAAGCTAATTTTACACCTCACTCTAAACATTATTCCATTCTCATTTCAATTCTTAAAAAATTATTTATAGTATAAGTTACTATATTTCTTACCTGTGTTTGGTACTATTAGTTTTATAACAGTTTGAATTTAATTTATAAAATTAAATTTTCTACTGAAAAACCCCATTTTGACGGTGAAAAACCAATAAAATTTTTAATTGTAGTTCAAAACAGGATAAAAAACATTCTTTGAAAAAACCAGGTAAATAGGCATAAAACTTTCCAAGGTATGAAATCTGACGTAAGTGAAAATATCGAAAAATATTTTTTTCAGAAAACGCATCTCAAGATTTCTCTTATAATATTAATATTAATGTTTTAGACATTTTTTGAGGCTATAATTCTCAATGTCATTATCTTATATATTCTTTGAATCTACTTGTCACTTTGTTTACTTTTTTGAAAATTTTATTTTTTCCTGGTGTTTGGGGGGGTCTATAAATTCAAGTTCCTGCTCTTACAATATCACTTCCGGTATACTTAATTGGTCCTAACTTCGTGAATAATTTTCGTAAAAGTTAAAATGAAACATTTTTTGAATACCAAAAATCTATTCTTCTAAGAATTGAAAAAATTGAATCAGACAGAAATATTTTTTTTTATTGCAAAAATGGTCATTTTAAGGCAAGCAGACCACTTAACCAATGAAGCAATTATGCTCGCTATTAACCCCTTGGCATACAAAATGACGTCTCTGAAACGTCAAACAGTTTGTAATAGCCCTTGAAATGAATGACATCTCAGAGACATCACAGTTCACAATTGCACAAGTTACTTCTTGTATGTCAAAAGGTTAAAACTAGAGGTTGTTAATTTGTCGTAACCATAGACTAATAATAAGAGTAGACCGAGCTATGGCAACCCTTTTGCTGCTCATAAACCAAACCATGTGACTAGTGGATTTCCTAGCAACAGCGGGCGTTGATCGCAGCAGACGATCAACAATAAATAAAATAAATTGAATTGATGGAACACGGAAGAATGATCTTTAATGGAGTCCGATTTGTCAATTTGTTATTCTAAGTTGTAAAAATTTTGTCAATATAGTGAGTTTTTCGTTTAGATAGCACTGTGCATTTTCTTTATTCAATGTCAATAACTCTCTAAGATACAAGTGCCCAAAAAGAATCGGCAAACGGTAAGATTTTTACCTACAATTTCAATTTAAGATACCGATTAGTACATTTTTACCTTGACGCAAAACGTTTACGCCATTACGTTTACGCCAACGCTGACGTAGCAGTTCCGAATGAAATAAAAGTTACTGAAAACTGTGATCAAAAATTAATTACTAATGTCAAAATAATGCATAACTAAAAGAAAAACAGTTCAATTTCAGCACCTGGAAAAAAATTATAATGAAAACACATTACGTCTTAAAATACATGTCGAGTGCCAAACTATAGATAATGTTTCCATCTAGCAACCATGCTGCCAAAGTCATCGCCAAGCCCTTCCACCAGTCACATGATACATCTATGAACCAATTTTCTTCATCAGCAAGAATGAGAAAGCTCGGTCTACTCTTATTATTAGTCTATGGTCGTAACTTCATGTGATTTCATTAGTCCGCTAAGGTGTTAACAATAATTTTCATCACTTTCTCTAATATCGGTTTAACACTGCTCGCGACTGGGACGAAATATTTGTCGCAGATATTCCGCTTACATCATTGGCTTTGTATACTTTAAATAGCACACACTCAGATTTCTATTTGCATGCTGATTGGCTTTCATTCCTAAAATACCATTTCAATCAAAAAATTATTTATTACACGAAGACAGTAATTTGTTTACGGCGTGGATCTGTGAAGGAATACGTGACAGGAAATTTGGTGTAAAAGCATAGCAACTTGATCGACATATTCATATTGTAACGGATCCGGTGCGACTTCCAACTTTCTTGAAAGGACGACACAATTCTTGATTAAAAACACAGGAAATTTATTTATACTATGTACAGGCGAGATCGTCAACAACTGCTAAATTAATCATCAGCAATTAAGCAAATATCTCTCAACACCGTAAACTCAACTATTACACACGTATTTACTTCCAAATACGCAAAAATACAGCTCAAAAGGCTTCACAAAACAGAGCAATAAATGCTCTCCAGCGATTCACAAGCAAAAACTAACTCGAAACTGAACTTTTTATCATGTGTAACGGCTTTTATACACACCGACAGAGATCTCTCAACTATTCCAGAAAATGCTACACCGTTCCACACTTTCTTATTTCTTTTCATTCACAAATCTTATCAATAAAAAAATAGGGGACCGTATACTTCAGCCGAATGTATTGGGGTTGTATTTTCATTACGGGAAACTATTTACAGGTTACGATACTTCAATAATTACTATTTACAGACTTTGCAACAATATTAAGGAGCTCTAGTGGCCGAAAGCAGCAATAGAGTTTTTTCTACTTTTACTTTAAATCTTTAGGAATTTTCTTTTTTCATACATAAGGTCTTCGGTGGGGATAAAACTTCCTTTTCAGCACTTAGAATTATGTTTAGTAATTATTGCACAAACTCAATATGGTTTCGCTTTTCATTACAAGAATCTTAGAATTTTGTCCTAAGCCATACGGATTTATTATTCAACTAGTGGCACCCGCACGGCTTCGCCCGTAATAGAAAAATTAAAGGTCTTTTGGTTCGCTTGTATATTTACAAATAATGTATGGTGAATTTTCTCGCCAATTGGCTTGTACCGACGTTACAGTTCCACGTTATGATAATTTCGTATCTCGCCAATTGGCTTGTGCCCATGTTACGGTTCCACGTTATGATAATTTCGTAATTTATGATAGTTTTTTTTCTTAAAATTGGAATAGAAAAAGAACCACATCGAATTTTCGAAAAATCGCTTCGAGGTGCACACCCCCTGCTACATACTAACTTTGTGCCAAATTTCATGAAAATCGGCCAACGGTTTAGGCGCTATGCGCGTCACAGACATCCTACAGACATCCTACAGACATCCAGACATCCAGACATCCTCCGGACAGAGAGACTTTCTGCTTTATTATTAGTAAAGAAGTAGAACTTCTCCTCTGCCTCCGTTCATAGGAACCTGTTTTCTGTCACTACATTTTTGAGCAATCCGAATTGCTTACTATCCTCACTTGACCACTATTGACGTTCTGGTTCCTTTTTCAATGTTCAAACGCAATGATCGTCTCTAGTAATATGTAAGGCAACACCTCATCTATATTCGTAATGTATTTCAATTGTCAAATATATTTATTTATTTCATTTTACACATACTGCCGAATGGCAACACTTCATTGTGGAAAATTAAAAGACATACAAGATCGTGTTCGATGGATTTTTAATTTAACTGAGCGACGACTTCTTGAGGTGTAACAACGTTATGTGCGATGTTAATAAAGTTTGATTGACTTTTTGTAATATAATGAAGTCAAATTTATATATGAAATTAGGGAGTTTGTTTATACCTTCCTCCTTCCTCCTTACCGACGCATTCATAGCCGTTATTTTTATTTGGATGGGAAGGGAGCATTATATTAGCCATAAACACTCTTCTGAGGGGCTGGAGAGGTGCAAAGTCCGTGTTATCAAGTGATTGCCTGATATATAACATTAATATTTTGAGGAGGAGGTGTTGTAGCGTAATTAGTCTGGGTGTGTGCAGGCCCAACGTTATACAGTGCTAGACAAAAGAATAGGGCCAGGAAGGAAACAGGAAAAATATTAATGCAACATTGTTAAGTGGTAGTGAAAAAAAAAAAAAAAAAAAAACTTGAAATCAAGGCTTAAATCTAATAATAAAATTTATGAAAAAGTACATTGAACTCGTAATTATTAATTAAATTACTGTAGTTCAGCTGTCTTTAGTTGGCCCTTGAATCCGCCTCATTTCAGAAGCGTCCATCTTTATGGAGGTAAAATGATCAGAGCCGTATCTTTTTCCGTTCAATTTCTCACACGCGCTGAACAATTTTCAACAACTCTCCAAATTTTTATTCTTTTTATTAAAAACATGTCTCGACTTTTCGTCGCCGCAGAAAAAGAAAAAAAAAAAAAAAAAAAAACGGGACGCCGAAAATTTGAATGGTAAAAGGAGTGCTTTATTTCCATGTTTGTAAGGCTTCGATGCGGAAGAGGAAGGAAATAAAATTGTCCCCGATCTCAGTGTATTGACTTTATATGAGCGTAGAGAAAGAAGACTTTCAACGACGGGGAGGTTGAGAAACTCAAGAACAAAAGATGGAATGGAATGTCAGGGGAAGAAATAAAGCGTGAGGAAGAGCAATAATACTTTCACTGTCACTGAGTCCTGTGAAAACTTGCGTTGCCAAACTGCCCCCCCCCCCCTCCCGTCCCCTCATGATCTTTGTTTTTCTACAGATATTTTTTATTCTTGGGATTTTGTTTAAAATTCTTTGTTTTTAGGCTTAATTGGTAAAAAATAAACATTTATTAAATATTTTAAAGTCAAAACGTAACAGTTTCAGCGAAATGAAACTTTTAATGATAAAATTTAATTAAATCTGTGATTTTTACACCATGTTTTAACAGAATCTGAAAGATAAGTAACAATTTGAGAGATCAGTTTTAATATCTTTCTTAATATTATTACTAGCCCAACTACAATAGAAGCAATGGGGTGGTTTCCTTCAGTCAAAAGTAATAGTTTTAGTCATTGAAATGGATAGAATGAGTAAAAAAATAACATGGACCCAGAAAATACTTTCATTTTCCCAACAGTTTTTTTTTAATTATTATTTTTTTTTAATGTCCGATTTTTCAAACAAGGAGTGGTCTTTATGACATCACAAATGATGCAATTTGCCGCATCTTTCTACTACGTTTCCACGTTATGATAATCCAGCAGCGAATTAAAATTGCTCTCTACGCTTGCTACCAACTATATCTTTGCCAATACACGTGAGTAAAGATGCGAATTAAATATTTTTCACTGTGAATGGCAACACTGCATGGCATTTTATCATTTGTGATGTCATTGGCAGGAGCCGTAAACAATGAAAGTGCTCCGATTTAAGTAATTTTTTTAAAAATATTAAACGTAAACAAATTTATAAAAAAATGATCAGATCCTATGTTTTTAAGCATGCTCTTTCAGAAAAAGATACTTTTAAAATTTTGGAAACGATCCCATTCCGAAAAAAGTGAATAAATTTTAAGCATTGCCAGTTGTGCAATGCTTAAAATGTCTTGCATTTTAAAGAGAGTCAGAAAATGTCTTGCATTTTCTGACTCGTCTGGTGGGAATTTTATGAACTTTAACTTAGGTTTTGAGAAAAATCCCATTGCAGCCTCTGATTGCCTGGGCAGCAAAATATGTCACAACGAGCAGTTTCAATGAAAATCACACCAAGAAGAGGATTTATCTATTCATTTTATGTCACCACTGGCGTTATGGTACTTCAAAATGCCAATATGTTTATATCTTTTTCAGGTTTCTTTAGGCCATTCTCCCAAGCAAAACGTGAACAGTTAGCATGCTTAAAGAAAAAGTTCAGACTCTTTCTCAGGTAGTCTACAAAGGGTCGTTCCACGAAAAAGCAACAATTTTGTCTCGCACGTGACAGCTCATATATTTCATTAAAAATAAAAAATTTAACAAGAAATTAACAACAATTTTGGTTATTAATTCCCACATACGTTCGTAATTGCTTAAGCAACAAAATTTTGTCCCCTATCGTTTTGAATTATTATTTTTATTGAAATATATGAGCTGTCACGTGCGAGACAAAATGGCGGCTTTCTCGTGAAATGATCCTAAAAAATACAACTGAAGTTTGAAATATATTGCACCGGTTCAAAGATTTAAGCAACATCGAAATTTTAGTAGTAAAAATAAATTAAACATGTATTCTCTCTCTAATTTTTTGTTTTACACGGCCAATATTAATGTAACAAGAATTATTTGATAATAATTATAATCAGATCAATTTTTAGCCATTATTCGGATAAGCAGAAAACATTACTCATTACTCCTTACACGTAACACGTCTTCACAGAAGTATACAACTTCAACATCGCCAAAAGAAAAAAAAATGTGAGGAGAAACATTCCACTTCATAGAAAGACACTGTTGCAAAAATATATGTAAACATCATAAAAATAGTTTCTTCCCATAAAAATAACAAAATTTCCAGTTTTTTTTCCGAAAATTCGATGCACAACCTCACGTCAAAAGTTTTCTGTGTTTTTGCGTCTTGAGCCGTAAAAATTAAGAAAGTAAAATTTCATATCAAACTTTAAGTAATGGTGCCATGCTGAAAATTGTTTTGCAGTTTAAGAGATTAAGTAGCTTTTGCTGTCTTTGCTTACGAAACCAACTGATTACACTTTAATGATTACTCAACTGAAATTAATTCTTATGTAAGGAACTTTAAGAAGTCTCATCAGATATTTCATCTTCCACTTCGTTTATTAAGCAGCCTGAAGCAAGGAGTTACAACAATTGCTTTAACCGCAAAAAATGTTAAATGATAATACGGAATTTCATCCATTAGACAATACAACAAAATTAATACAGTAAAACTTGTGAAGTTGACCACCCTTGTAATTTGACCACCTGTCTAAGTTAACAGCTTTTTTCAGGCACGGAATCAGCCCTTATCATATAAATAGAATTCTGTATGTTGACCATCTGTTTAAGTTGATCACTAAAGTAGTGCACCGCGAATGGTCAACTTACACAGGTTCCATTGTACAGTAAAACGTGTAAAGTTGACCATCCTTGTAAGTTGACCACCTGTCTAAGTTGACCACTATTTTTTGGCACAGAATTAGATCTATTTCATATAATTCAACCTCAACAAGTTGACCACCTATTTAAGTTAACCACTAAAATAGTGCACCGCAAGGGGCCAACTTACACAGGTTTCACTGTATATACGTTAAACTTCCCATACACAAATCTTAGACTGAAATTACGGCTGCGTTGCAATTTTAATGATGTCATAGCAGTTTGCAAAACAATCTACTGTCGGAGCAGACTTTAAATGCATTTTGTATTTCACACAGAAAATAAAATTTTAACTATACGTCTCACTTAATTATGATAACTAAGCTTGGAACACACATGACACGGTTATATTACTAATACTCCTAAAATTAGAGCTGCACTTTCAACTACTAAGCAATAATTTGCAATAAGTGAGGAACAATGAGTAAGTATTACAGAGAGAGAGAGTAAACAGACACAGAATTTTTATTCAAAAGGCAGAGCACAATTTCAAATCTCTGCTGAATCTATACCCAACTCTAATTAATTTCTAAACGACATGAACTCGAAGCAAACAGAGTGAGAAAACCTCAACACTAAAGCTTTTAGCACCCTAGTTGGTTTTAGCAAAAAAACAGGGTGCAGCTCTGTTGAATCTAAACCAAACTCTTATTAATAACTAAACTACACGAACACGAAGCAAACAGAGTAAAAAAAACCTCAACACTAAAGGTTTTAGCAAAAAATAAATAAATAAATAAATAAATAAATAATAATAATAAACTACGCAGAAGGATAGGAAAGAAACTGCACCTTGACTGAAAGAGTGAAAGCAGATTGAAATGAGCTCAGATGCCCAAGAAAACAATACATATCAATATTCAAAAACTGCATTCACATTAAAACTATTACTAGTCGACCCCTGCGGAACTCCGCACTGTGCTTCAAATCGTTTCATAAGGTATTTCGCTCTTTAAGAATTTCAAAGGAAGAACATTATGAAGAAGAACCGAAAAAAAAGTAAGCGCAGAAGAGAAGGCATGTAATTTAAAGACATCAGTAACAAAACCTCGTTAAATACAAAGTTGTGATAATTTGATCATCGCTCACCTTTTGGTCGTACATATTTTCAATTCAAGCATAAATATCATTAAAAGTGTGGCTGAGTAGTGACTCGTGAAAAAGCAATAATTGGGCATGTAAAAAAAACAGGTTGTGGCAAATACAGTCCTGCCCATGTGAGCATCTGACGGGAAAAAAGAAACATTAAAGAGATATTTATTGGCACGGATTCGAATTGACGCCAGTCTGATTAACAGCCCGACACCCCAACAAACCTAGCAATTGCGCCTTCTTTTCGAAAGCTATTCATTGAAGGAATGCGTAGTAAAAAAACAACAAAAAAAGCTTTTTGCCAAAAAAAAAAAAAAAAAAAAAATAATAATAATAATAATAATAAGATCATGCTTCTATGTTTTGTCATTAACCAACATGATACGATTTAAAATTATTCGCAAAGCATAGAATTTGATTAAAGAATGACGAAGATCTCACGTAGCGATTGAAACGAACATTCTAGAGAAGTAATAAATTAGATTGAAAATAAGCGTTTTTATCTCTGAATATTGAACTATTTCACATAGAAGGTTGCTTTAACCGTTACGGCTTAAATGCCCGAAAATGTTTCTCTTTTAATCGAACACTTAAAATTCAAAACCAAAACCAGTTGAACTGAGTCCGTTTTTTAAGTGTAGTTTTTCGAACGTAGACAAAATGTATTTTTTTTTTTTTCAGCAGAAAGCAGAGGAGTAGAAAATGATTTCTTGCTAATGAAGTTGATAATGACTTTAATGCTTTATATCGTATTCGCGCGAATAAAAAATTAAAGGTTTACTGGGGGAAACTCGTAGTTTTAATTTGGCGTAGTATTTTTTCATTTGTACAAAAGGTCGAACACTGCTATTAGAAACATCTACATTTCAGCATACAATGAAAATATTTTTCTGCACAAAAAGGATTTCCTTTAGGTAAATCTAATACTTTTTTATGCTTACATTATGCTGAGTGGTCTGGATATAGTCAAAGCTTAAAAAAAGGAAGAACACCCTTCGATTAACAGTCAAATTATCCGAATGATAACTGTAGCCCTCATAAAGGAGTCGAAACACCAAGTAGCATTCCCACTGCACTTATTTTATTACGTTTGTAAGTTATGAGTACATGTAATGCGAAATACTAATATAAATTTGATATTATATCGGACAGCCCAAACTTGCCCGAAGTTCAGATAGTTTATAGCCGAACGCTCTACCGAAAAAAACTTATCAATTTAACCGAATAACTAAGTCCAATGCTTTTAAGCTTTATTAAAATATAAACACACACAGGGGCTTTTTTTTGCCGAAAGCGACGTAAAAAATGGAAAACTGCATTAGAACTTTGCTTTTGAAAAATGCATAAGAACTACAGGCAGCATCAAGGTTTTGAAACAGCAAGGGGCGTTTTCGAAAACTTGATTTTTCGACCGTAAGTCTATTTTTCTTCATTAGCCAGCCTGATAAGTTTTAAAATGAGAGGTCAATAATATATAAGATAAGATATTGAAGAAACATTTTTTTATTCTTGAAAGTTTTTACAATTTGTTACCGCAGGCTGCTTGAATCGTTATAACTTAGATGACAGCACGTGTTCATCATTTAACACTACGGTTAAAATACAAAATAAATTGAACTCTGCTCTTTTTTAAGCGTAGCTTTTCGAATGTAATAAAAATGTGACAAGCTATTTGTTTTTTTGCAAAAAGAAGAAAAAATATATATTTTATCCTTCAAATTGAGGTAGTATTTTTTTATTTGTATAAAGAGTCAAAAACTCATTAGAAGAATATATATTTCAATATACGATTTATTATTTTTTTTTGAACAAAAAACAATTCTATTGTAGTCTGAAATCTTAAACCTGTTACTTATATTTTCGCTTACATTATGCTTTAATTTTCTTACCAGAGCCAAAACTTAAAAAGAAAAAAAAACGTACAATTCAGAAGTAATTTAGCACAAAGCCACTTCAAGGTTTCATATCAGCAAGGAGCGTTTTCTTCTCATTTATTCTACTCCTTCATAGTTGTTATTCACTTAATTAAGTGTTCATGTAATGCGCGATATTTCTCTAATTTTTTGTTGCAGATTGTCCGTACGTGGGTCCGAACGCGCACTCTCTTGGTTACAAAGAGAACGCTCTGCCGATCAAGCTATTCAGCTCTGTCGGTCATAGTGCAAATTAAAGTTATAAGTTTAACCGAAAGTCTCATTCTGGTTCTTTAAAACAGGTTTTCCGGCTGAAAAAAACTATTTTTAGAACTTGGGTCTATTTTTCGTCAGTAGCCAGCACCATAAGCTTTAAAATATGGCTTAAATCAAAGAAATCGATCAAGAATTGAAGAAAATCTGGCGTAGAAACCAAAAATAGGCTACAGAAATAATATATAAGGATATTAAAATGATTGTATATCCTCTAAGTTAAAAAAAGGGTCGTTTCATCAAAAAATTAGGTTTTACATTTCACTCTCATTTTTACGGAACTTTGGAGACACTATATAAAATTAAACTGTAAAATTTCCGAAAAACCGATTTAATTAGGTGAACCTATTATCATTTAAAATTTTTCATCAATTCAGAAGTACAAAAAAAAGAAAAAAAAAATAGTGTCATTAAGTAAATTGAAGTTTTACCGTTTAAAAATCATTTGACATAATTATGAGATTTTAATTTCACTCAAATATGTTCTTCAAAGACAATTTCCGCAAGGTTGCATACCATATCTTAATCTGAATCATGAATATTAATAGAAGGTCACAGAAAAAAAAATCAAGCAGCTAGAAATTCCAGATGTAAGTAGCTTTATTAAATCGAGAAACATTTGGCAGCGATGTAAAAAGGATGTAAGGCAGCCAATTACTAACCACTTTGGCACTAATCCAGAACAAAATCAAACCAGCCTTAAAAAATTGTTACGTTGTTGATGCAAAATGATTTCAAAAGTATTAGATTTGGGTTGAGCACGAAAATAAAGGAGTAATAAAGGATACCTTTTGAAGTTATTAGTCATGGGAAGCTTATGGGTTAAGGTAGGGGTTCCCAAACTTTTCCGATTCGCAGTACCCTTCGAGGAATTAGAACTTTCTCGCGGTATCTTAGCCCATTTCTGTTGCAGATTGTATACATTGATACCATGGACATTTCCCGGCACCCCTCACCTCTATCTGAAAGGGGTTCCAGTGCTTTGCTTGTATTTTTTACAGAGCTAGGTTTGCCGTGAGAAAATTCTAATTCATCAATTCAAAACCCCTGGTCTAGTTTTATCCGTTAAAATAGAAAATCTTACATATGTTGTTGTAATTAATTGAAAAATTGGAATAAGCTTCATTAATTTCAAAAAAAAAAAAAAAAATCTCTATCGAAAGACATCGAATGCTAAGGGGTATGAGAAATCTTTTATACCTTTAATAGGCTATTTACGTGAAATTTTAGCTTAAGAAATTAATTACAAAAAAAACTAATTCGAAATTAAAAGCATAAAAACTCAGGTACTTATCCCCGGTTCTTGAAATAATTTTGTACAAAATTTCAAATCTGTAGGTGCTATGGGGTCTCCTGTGTACGCAAGTCTGCCACAGACTTCCTTTCACAATTTCTTTAACTTTATTTTTTTTTAAATATTTTCATGGATTAATGGCAATAAAATGGAATGAAAAAATAATGTTACGAGCTTATAATTACAAACACGTATTTCGGGGTTGTAAGAAGCACCATTTTCAATACAAAAGGGTGCGAGCTGCAGAAGGAAAAGACATGCGGCAAACAAAATTTTCGTCAGAAGTTTCATCCATGCCCTCGCATTTTCTTGCAATGAAAGAGGGCTGCTTTGCAACCCCGAAAATACTTGAATGTATTTTTATTACTATTTATGCGTTCAACGTTGTTTTTTATTTCATTTTTTTTTCACATAAAAAACCTTTTTTACCTATCGTTTCCTTTTTGTCAAGTGTAAAATAAAACATGGATATAGGAAGTCATTATTGAGAAACCGACATTTGCACCACTGGTTTCGAAAAAAGTTTGAAGTAAGAAAAAAAGGTCTTTATATCTTGTTCTCAGGATTTGTGACGTATATCAACTTTTCTGTTGACTTTCGGACGTTGATGGAATTTTTCCAAGAAAGAATCAGCTGAACTGATCTGAGGAATTTAATAGAAATTAAATGAAATTCATAAGTATTGCTTGCTATATCCGGGGTTTGCTCGATAAAAGCGGACTATGCTCCCATAGACTTAATATTGTATTATCCAAACACTTCTGATTCGCTCGTTAAATCCGGGTTCTCGTTAAATCAGGGCTCGTTTTTAAGGAGTTCGACTGTACTTGAGTAGAAAGTAGCATACTCACCGGGAAACCTTATGATAGTGAATCATGAAAGTGATTAAATAGGTAGCAATCGAAAGAGTATTACTTATATAAAGGTTTTTTGAGCGCATAAATTATTTGCCCTCGTGTCTCGGTTATTGAAATATGAAGTCTTAAAATCTTTTAAGAAACGTCGCAGAATCCTTATATATTATTTCTGTAGCCTATTTTTGGTTTCTACGCCAGATTTTCTTCAATTCTTGATCGATTTCTTTGATTTAAGCCATATTTTAAAGCTTATGGTGCTGGCTACTGACGAAAAATAGACCCAAGTTCTAAAAATAGTTTTTTTCAGCCGGAAAACCTGTTTTAAAGAACCAGAATGAGACTTTCGGTTAAACTTATAACTTTAATTTGCACTATGACCGACAGAGCTGAATAGCTTGATCGGCAGAGCGTTCTCTTTGTAACCAAGAGAGTGCGCGTTCGGACCCACGTCCGGACAATCTGCAACAAAAAATTAGAGAAATATCGCGCATTACATGAACACTTAATTAAGTGAATAACAACTATGAAGGAGTAGAATAAATGAGAAGAAAACGCTCCTTGCTGATATGAAACCTTGAAGTGGCTTTGTGCTAAATTACTTCTGAATTGTACGTTTTTTTTTCTTTTTAAGTTTTGGCTCTGGTAAGAAAATTAAAGCATAATGTAAGCGAAAATATAAGTAACAGGTTTAAGATTTCAGACTACAATAGAATTGTTTTTTGTTCAAAAAAAAATAATAAATCGTATATTGAAATATATATTCTTCTAATGAGTTTTTGACTCTTTATACAAATAAAAAAATACTACCTCAATTTGAAGGATAAAATATATATTTTTTCTTCTTTTTGCAAAAAAAACAAATAGCTTGTCACATTTTTATTACATTCGAAAAGCTACGCTTAAAAAAGAGCAGAGTTCAATTTATTTTGTATTTTAACCGTAGTGTTAAATGATGAACACGTGCTGTCATCTAAGTTATAACGATTCAAGCAGCCTGCGGTAACAAATTGTAAAAACTTTCAAGAATAAAAAAATGTTTCTTCAATATCTTATCTTATATATTATTGACCTCTCATTTTAAAACTTATCAGGCTGGCTAATGAAGAAAAATAGACTTACGGTCGAAAAATCAAGTTTTCGAAAACGCCCCTTGCTGTTTCAAAACCTTGATGCTGCCTGTAGTTCTTATGCATTTTTCAAAAGCAAAGTTCTAATGCAGTTTTCCATTTTTTACGTCGCTTTCGGCAAAAAAAAGCCCCTGTGTGTGTTTATATTTTAATAAAGCTTAAAAGCATTGGACTTAGTTATTCGGTTAAATTGATAAGTTTTTTTCGGTAGAGCGTTCGGCTATAAACTATCTGAACTTCGGGCAAGTTTGGGCTGTCCGATATAATATCAAATTTATATTAGTATTTCGCATTACATGTACTCATAACTTACAAACGTAATAAAATAAGTGCAGTGGGAATGCTACTTGGTGTTTCGACTCCTTTATGAGGGCTACAGTTATCATTCGGATAATTTGACTGTTAATCGAAGGGTGTTCTTCCTTTTTTTTAAGCTTTGACTATATCCAGACCACTCAGCATAATGTAAGCATAAAAAAGTATTAGATTTACCTAAAGGAAATCCTTTTTGTGCAGAAAAATATTTTCATTGTATGCTGAAATGTAGATGTTTCTAATAGCAGTGTTCGACCTTTTGTACAAATGAAAAAATACTACGCCAAATTAAAACTACGAGTTTCCCCCAGTAAACCTTTAATTTTTTATTCGCGCGAATACGATATAAAGCATTAAAGTCATTATCAACTTCATTAGCAAGAAATCATTTTCTACTCCTCTGCTTTCTGCTGAAAAAAAAAATACATTTTGTCTACGTTCGAAAAACTACACTTAAAAAACGGACTCAGTTCAACTGGTTTTGGTTTTGAATTTTAAGTGTTCGATTAAAAGAGAAACATTTTCGGGCATTTAAGCCGTAACGGTTAAAGCAACCTTCTATGTGAAATAGTTCAATATTCAGAGATAAAAACGCTTATTTTCAATCTAATTTATTACTTCTCTAGAATGTTCGTTTCAATCGCTACGTGAGATCTTCGTCATTCTTTAATCAAATTCTATGCTTTGCGAATAATTTTAAACCGTATCATGCTGGTTAATGACAAAACATAGAAGCATGATCTTATTATTATTATTATTATTATTATTTTTTTTTTTTTTTTTGGCAAAAAGCTTTTTTTGTTGTTTTTTTACTACGCATTCCTTCAATGAATAGCTTTCGAAAAGAAGGCGCAATTGCTAGGTTTGTTGGGGTGTCGGGCTGTTAATCAGACTGGCGTCAATTCGAATCCGTGCCAATAAATATCTCTTTAATGTTTCTTTTTTCCCGTCAGATGCTCACATGGGCAGGACTGTATTTGCCACAACCTGTTTTTTTTACATGCCCAATTATTGCTTTTTCACGAGTCACTACTCAGCCACACTTTTAATGATATTTATGCTTGAATTGAAAATATGTACGACCAAAAGGTGAGCGATGATCAAATTATCACAACTTTGTATTTAACGAGGTTTTGTTACTGATGTCTTTAAATTACATGCCTTCTCTTCTGCGCTTACTTTTTTTTCGGTTCTTCTTCATAATGTTCTTCCTTTGAAATTCTTAAAGAGCGAAATACCTTATGAAACGATTTGAAGCACAGTGCGGAGTTCCGCACGGGTCGACTAGTTTAGTTAGTTTCGGTGAGTAATGAGAGACATCTTTTTTTTTTTACACAATTTGTAGATGGATGCAGACGGTGAAATTGCGTGATCCATTTCTCGCCAAGCATTTAAATTTGGCTCTTATCTTAAAACTGACTTCAATACTTTTTAACGGAAGGACGAGAGAAAATAAATTTTGCGTTGAAAATAAATCTCAATATGACTTTCGATTGCAAGATATTTCAAATTTTTTTCATTATTACGCTTTTCGTGTAGTTTTTTTTCAATTGAGAGATTTGAATAGAGGGAGTGAAGACTTTCTTAGGTGAACTAAAGACCCCAAGTCACGTGCTAAACTTTAAAGCAAAACATTGGAAGAAATCAGTTTCACGCGAAACGTGTCAACTATTTGTCGTTGTTGAATCACGTGACTTGGAGTCGTAATCTCAGCTTTTGCTAAGTCAATGATTAGACTTGCTCCCTCCACTTATATTCCAGCTGATGTTTTTTCCCCGGTCAGTAGTTATTTGCATCGCTGGGACTCTTCACGGCTTCTCATTGGCTATCGGAAGAGGAAGCATATCTTTTCCCGAAACGGTTTTCCACAAGTTGCCCATTTTCTTGTTTTTTTTTTTGCAAAGAAAAAAACATTTTCTTCTAATTCTCTTTTTAAATCAAAACAAAATCCTTCTTTAAATCTAACAGCAAGTAAAACACGCAGGAATATGCACTTGTTTTTGAAATGTTCCGCTTTTAAGCATTTATCTGCACTAAAGTGAAAAGATGCAAAATATGCAATAGAATATGCAAATACTGCCGTGTGCAGGTAAACGGCAATATCTGAAGAAATGAGTTTTCGACATATTTGAAGAGAACGCGTTTTGGATTCAATATTAGCCAGTGGGAAATGTTGGAATTAGTCGATTTTTTTTCGCTCCTTTTTTTCAGCGGAAACCAGATAAGCGAGCTTGTACAAAAAAGATAACGTATAATAGATGACAAAAATGCAAAAAAAAAAAAAAAAATAAAAAAAAATGCAGTTATTGCCCTTTTCCTGCATGCGATAGAATATGCATCAGCATGTATATCCTGACCACAATTACAAGTTATTACGATAAAAATAATAAAAATATGAAGCTTAGAGTACAAAATTCTACAGAGGTTGCATTTTTAATTTCTGTTATTTTACCTGAGGTTGATAGAGGGACAACCTTAGAGCAGGTATTAGTAACTAGAGGGAGCAAACCCAATCACTGACTTAGGAAATGCTGAGGCAAATATTTGAAGTCACATGGTTCAACTTCGACGAATAAGAGATACGTTTTACGTGAAACAAGTGAAAGAAACCTAATTTCTTCCAATACTTTACTTTTAAATTTATCACGTGACTTGGGATCATTGCTTCAAGAGTCGAAGGTTTCACTCTCTCCACCCTTTATTCCTTCTTAAAGGAGAAAATTTTTTAAGTGTCAGTAAGCTATCTCTAAATTAATTCAACATTTTTTCTTTATGCGACCAAAATTTCAAAAAATGCTCACATACTTTTCCTACCTTTCACAAATTCAGATGTATCAACAAAGGTCTTGTAGCCCAAGAGATTGAAAATTTTTCCTCGACCTTACACACGATTTTCATAGTATGAATAAAAGATTTCATAAAGTCTGCAAGTCTCAAGAAGTTCTAGCACATCTTTTACTCATTAAAAAAAATTTTTTTTTGAAAAACTGAATTTCTAAATTAAATCTTTATTTCTAATATATATGAAATCTGTACATAGATACTTCTGAATTTTTTTTAAACAGAATGAGTTTCCCAAAACATAAATCATAAAAACATTCGTTAAATATACCGTAAATATATTTCAGTAGATGAGGGTTTTTAATCATGTTTTATAGTTTATACAGTGATGTAATTGGGAAAAATTAATTGGGAAAATGCATGTTTTTATAGGTTAGATGTAAAAAATATCAGATTTTTGCGAGGTCGAAAAAAATTACTAAGATTATTTATTACTGAAGAATCAAACAAAATAAAAGAGATATTTGAAACCAAGCTGCATTTAGTTAGCATAATTTTTACTTACTATACCAAATGTTTCGGGAGACGACATTCCCTTACTCATTTACAGCCCCCCTCCCAAATACAGCACTGAGTTTATGCAGGGTGAAAGTTTTTTTTCTAAGACTTTAAAGAGAAATCTTTGTAGAATTCTAAAAATTACTAATATAAACTTAATAGAGGGAATTATAACATTTTCTTTAGATATTCTGCAAACACTTTCAGTAGAATATCAGCGTTTTACTGCAATTTTTAATATTAAGTCTGAAAATTAGTTATTAAGTTCCTAATTTTGTTAAGTGAATAAGTAAGTTTATGACATAGTTATGAAATTCAATAAAAAGTCTATCAAACATTTATGTAGGATACATTGAGATATTTTTACGAAGTGTAAAGAAAATGTTGATTGATTCTGCAAAAAATGATTTTATATCTGCAGTTTATAAATTATCCATACAGAAATGTAGGTAAAGTTTTTATACAAAATAGTTACAGATATTTTCTACAAACTTTATATTCCATTTACTAAATACTTATTTTTGACATTAGATTTAGTCAGATTACTCAAATTTTTATTCCTTAGGTTTCGTGCTAATGAGAAATTTAACTTTTTTCAAAACGTATAGACAGCTACTGTCTGATTCATTTAATTTCAGAGAGAAGGTTTTAAAGAAGAGGAACATATTAAGTAATATCGAAATACCTACCCTTAAATTGTATGAAAGATCTTAATTTTGTAATAGAAAGACTTGCGAAAATATACTCTAGTAGAAAACAATAATAGTAGGTTTTCACACCAGCATACTCCGTTAATAAAAATTTGAAAACCACAAAAAGTGCTTAAATATCTAGAATCTCAAAAAACAGGAAAGGGGGGAAAAAAAGTTTTTTTTTTAAACTAATTAATCTTCATTACATATCTTCACATGTTCTACGATTTTTAACTGCAGTGAAACGATTCGAACATTTTTAATTTAGTTGTGAGGGTTTCTCTCTCTCTCTCTCTCTCTCAGCCGCATTTTTTTGCTCTTACAATATTTTTATTTACTGCGTGGTAGCTGTTTCGTATTTAAAAAGTTAGGACATTCTAGGAGCGAACTTTTTTAAGAAAATCAAAATTAAATCAAATATTTTTTTTCTGAGTCTTGTTTGCTGATATAATTTCCAGTCATGTTTTAAATTTTGTTGACAAATTTTCAGAAGTTATTTCTATTTCTTTAAAGCTTGCGCTACGAATTCGTGCTGATCAAATTCGAAACAAAAACAAGAACTCCTTCCGAAATCTGGAAAAGCATTCCAATCGTACCTTGCGCGATGACAACAAAGAAACAAATTTCCAAACATTTGCTTACCGACAACATTGTACCCGGTGCGCTCACGTGACGTCATTTTAGCGCGTACGTCGCCTTCTTCCATCTCCATCATGCGAGATGAGTTGTAGTAATGCTGCGGGGGAGGTGGGGAGAGGCCGGAGGGGGAGGGATGGCGAGAGCGATCCCGCTCGTACATCCAATGGAACAATTACTTCCCCCTTCTATACCGAGAGAGGCATATTCCTACGTTCTATCACTCGAATCGCTATTCTCTTTCTACCTGCCGTCTCCAGCTGATGCGGAGAGAGCAGAGAACAAACTTGGCGATGTGATTCACGGCGCGATGTCGCCAAAGATTTGGTTAAGCGCCAAGGAAAAGAATAATCATTGCTGTTTCTTTGTACCATACGGGGGGGAGAGAAAATTCTTGCAGTATGGCGCCTGCGGAAACTATGCAACGCTGAAAAGAGAGGGGGAGGGGGTGCAGCCTTTGTTTTGATTCCTTCTGTGTGTTTTATTACTTTTCATTTCTATTTCTTGGAAGCCAAAGTTTTATTCAGGGGCGCCCCAGGCACAGTGACCTCCCAAAAATTTCCTTATCTGGCAAATTTTGTAAGACAGTCTGCAAAAAAACATATTTCATCGAAATTTGGAGTTCCATTCGGAAAATTTGAAACTTCCGCCCTCCCAAAAATTTGAGTTTGGGATACTTTCCAACGTAAAAATAATTAAACATACACACTTAAGGTTTTTGTTTAATTATTGCTCCAAACAGTATCCATTTCATTATAAATTGGGAAGAATGGTTCGGTGTGGCGGGGGAGGGGGGGGGGGAGGTGCCGAAACGTACTGAGATCTTCAAGATCCCAGAGTAATAAGTATGTTAGAGCTATATAAGTAGCAGAATAACGAGCATTCCTAAGTGATTTGCTTTCCATAGCAGTAAGGAGAATGTATTTTGCCTCTTTCAAAAATATCAATTTTGGAGTGTTTTTTTTTTTTTCTGAGTGGAGCTACGGTTCTGGATCATCCCCGAAGTTTTGGGGAACCACCACCAGAATCAAACAGAAGAAAATAGAAAAAAAAAGTAAAGGGGGAAAACTTGGGGGCTTTAACGTGTAGCGGTTAGCTCACCAAGCAACTACTTCTCTTTACAAAGCTTCCCGCCAAACAGCATTGAAAACAATTTAAAAGATCGATCGTCACTCGTAAGGAGTTGGTGATGGGGCAGGTTCTAGCGAAAATAGTTATGATGAAAGAGGAAAATAGGGAGGATGGTAGTTTGGCAGATACTTGGCGGGAAAACTAGATATCATAACTTTTTAAGGCTGAGGGTTTTGGGGTTTAGGAATAAGGACTACCTTTTGTAGGGAAGAGTTAATGATTTTCTTGGCGGGGAAATTTTTACAACAGGGTTGTTTTTGATGAGATAAATATATATCCTTTTTAATCTAATTCCATAAATAAAAAGTAAAATGCGGACTGATTGCGTTAAAACTAAATTTAGCAATGTGATATTTATAGAACTAAGTTACCTTGGTAAAAATACGATTGCAACTACAGTAAAACCTGTTAAGTTGACTGTCATTGTAAGTTGACCACCTGTCTAAGTTGACCGTTTTTGTCAGGAACGGAATTAGCCCTATCTTACATAATGAAGGAAAATCTCTGTAACTTGACCACCTTTCTATCTTGACCACTTGTCTATCTTGATCACTAATATACACCAGCTTTGGTTTGGAGTACTATAAAAAACCCTTTGTAAGTTGACCACTAGGCAAAAGCATTAGATTGTACTAAAAGTTTCATCAGTTATGCCTCAAATAAGTAACCAGACATTTTGGAAAAACCTACGAATATTTATATTTCCATCGAAAAACATTGGGCTAATGTTAAATCCCAGAAAATGAGCCAAACTTCAATAAAGAGTTATTTTGTTGAAAAGTAGATTATCATGGTTACAAATGTACAAGAAAAAAATCAGATGAAGAATATGAGTCACTTTTGACTTGTTATGAATGTATAGGAGTTGTTAATATCAAGCAAGTAGTTTTTCATAAGCAATGAGGCATTTTTTGTTTTGTTTTTTTGGATCAATTCGCAGAATTTTAAATTTGTATGATACTTTACACGTCATTCTGGTAAATTATCTCGAAAATACTTAAACAACATTTTTTCTTGTTGTTTTAAAGTAATGTTAAACAATGAAAGTGAGTTTAAAGTATTCCAATTAGTTAAGAAATGAATGCATGGGACAAGAAATGACAAAAAAAAAGTTTTTATTATTACCCTTTAAAAGTTGACCACTGTCTAAGTTGACCACCAAAGTACTGCGCCCCGCAAGTGGTCAACTTACACAGGTTTCACAGTATTACAATTAAAAAAAATATTTCTGTCACACAAATGCAACAAACGCATTGCGATATGGGTTACAAGTTGTATAACGATATAAAAAAACTACTATATATATATATATATATATATATATATATATATATATATATATATATATATATATATATATATATGCATTTAATTTACATAAAAATAAAACAAGAAACTCGATCGTTTGATTTTTTATGGAAATAAAAATATTAGTTACCACAATGAAAAAAACTTTCCGATTTTAAAGTAGACTATTACTTTTGCCCAAATTTCATTCACAAAAAACCAACGGTGAACATCAAGCATTGCAGTATACGTTTTGTACTTCGTTGAAATTCAAGCAATTTTCAAATAAAATCCATCGCTAGGTCAAATAATATCCTGAAGTACCTTTTAGCTTTAAAATACAAGAAACTTATATCGACTTAAATTTTAATAGTATTATTATCTTACTTGTTATATCATATCCTGTTTTACTGGTACCACCATTTGCGTTATCTGGCTGGCTGCCCATCACGGCATCGGTTCAGGCCCTGCTGTGATGGTTTATGTATCGAAAAGTTTGCAGAACGATAACCTTTCGCGTTTGTTTATGGTCGTTAGGATAAAACTTTTCCAAGAGGCGATTGGTTCGTATTTTAGGCTGATATGCTTTTTTCTCTCGTTGTAGCTGATTGATGAGTAAGGTTGTGACCTAAAATAAGTTGTTCAAACTCCAAAAAATGCTTTTAAAGTTTTCATTTTTTTCTGTTGAGAAAATTTGACAACTCTGTGGACAAAAATTAATCTACAGTGTCTTAGTTTTATTTCACTTTCAAAAGAAAAAAAATGGTTTTCAATGTTTTTTTTTTTAAATTAGTCACTGTGATTTAACCTCTTAACGCAATTCGCCGTGTTGACACGAGCCAAAATTATTGGCGAATTCGCACATGCCTGTGTTCAACACGGGTGAGTTGTATCTCACGTTATTCTACTTCAAATATCCGTCTGAGACCCACTCTGGTAAAAACGGATTGGTAGATAAATTTGTAGATACACTGTATAGAGGAAACAATCATGGACCATTCCATCGTCACGTGCGGTACAAAAAGACGTTTATTTCATAAACATTTTGTCATATCTCTTAGCATTTTAAATAAACTGGGGTAAGCAGTTTTTTAAATCTCTTTACATTTGATACAAAGATACTCCTGATACAGTTATACTTTTTGAAACTATTTTATTCTTTGAAATTCAATTTATTTGCATGCGTCACGTGCGGGACATCCAAAGTCAACCTCTTGTAACTTGATTCTGAATTAGTTAATATCAGTAACGTAACTAAGTGGTCTAGCGCCCCTGGCGAACGAAAGAAATAACGTCCCCCCCCACCCCAAGGGTCGCCCACATGGGAAGTCACCGGAGGTAATTGTGGCCACTGATTTTTTTTTTGGAACATTTTTGATTAATTGTTTCGGCAAATAGGAGGCAGCATTGTAATTTTCTTTTTCGATTTTTTTTTTTAATTTTTAGAATTGTTTACAATGATGCCCAATATTAATTCTCAGTAGATGTTTTATAGATATATATATACATACTCCTCACTAACTCTTTGCTTGCGAGTTTTTTCTTTTTTTTTCTTTTTTAGCACTTTTTAAATTTAATGATTAAAAAAAAAAAAACTTAATTTTTTTTTTAAAATCAGTCATAATGCCGACTCCCTAGCTGCTGCGCCCTTGGCGAGAGCCACTCCTGCCAATCCCTAGTTACGCTACTGGTTAATATCTTTGATCTATTAATATATTAATACTAAACAAATTTTAGATTTTGAGAAGAAAGGCTCCAGTATAAAAGAAAAGTTTCTCATTTGTTGAGAACAATATACATAGGAAAAAATATGTGTTGGGTCATTCAATGAAAAAGTAGTCCCTTTGTCCCGAACGTGACATTAAAAAGTAACTAAAAAAAGTAACGACGAAATCTTTTGCTTAGGAAATCACACATTTGTTTGTAATTTGTTAAGCAATGAAATTTTTATCATTACCCTTTCAAATTATTATTTTTGATGAAATATATGAGGCGTCACGTGCGGGACAAAATTACTGTTTTCCGTATATCGGCCCTCATCAAATCTTTGCAAAAATGACAATCCAAATTTTGCAGGTCAGTGCTCTTAACTATTACAACATCACAATCCATTAGAAAGTCAAAATAGATATAGTTAGCTTATGAATTAGTAAGATTCCCATGCTCAAAAAATTAACAATTAGTTTCACACGCCAGTAGTCGCAACGAAACCAGCAAGACATAATTAGGTATGTTGTCCATGCAGCATGACAGAAATTCATTCAAAACCTACCACTTAAAGTGGCATCGTAACCGTTATTCCAGGCTCTGTACTGGGCTTGTGAGACGTAAATTCCTGGAGGTTCCTGAAGAAGTGGTACCCCGGAAATACCTGGGGACATAACATCACCGACTTTGAGCCTCAGGTCTTCACGGCTCGGGTCCAACTGCATAGTTCTTCCAGTTCAACAACTGAACTTCAAGTCTGTGCAAAGGGATGTCTTGTGATACAAACATAAAAATATTTTTTCCAATGTATATGGTCATTAGAATGGTCCAAAATATGTAAATAATTAATGTAAAAATATTAATCTCCACGTTTTTACTCCTGTTCCACTTAACAAAGAAAGTTACCATCCAAATTTTGGGTGATTTTTAGTATGTTTAGGGGTTGCGACAAGTTGAAAGTTTTATTGCTCGTTTGTAAAGGGACTCTTTACAATTCATTTTGAAACAAATCGATTAACAATTACAATTAGATAAAGTTAAAGATATTTCTTGAAAACCCTCTTCTATTAGTTCTACTGCAATGAGAGACATTTTCAACTCCCACGTAGGAGACTCTTATTGCCAATCATTTAATTAAATTTTAATGGATAAGAAGAAATTGTTGTATTAGCATTTCAGGAACTTGTATTTTCGTTTCGTAAATGAATAATGCCTTTTCCACAATATTTTTGTACTTATTTATATCCTATACTATCACCACTGGCATACTTAAATTTTCAAATTTGTTTTTGAAATTTGAAAGGCAGAATTACAGTAGTTCATTGAACTTTTAACTGAAGAAAAAGTAAAAATAAAGGCCACACTACACACTTCGAAAAATTGAAAAATCGTGTAAAAATGATTATTAAGTAAAAATACATCGTAGAGAGAATTTTTTTAACAATTAATTTACATATTCTAGTTATTGATTTATAGCAATATTAAGTGATGTCTTTTTTAAATATATATTTTTAAATAAAACATTCATCCAGTTTACATTTTGAACAAAATTCATTAACATAATTAATTTACAAATAATTGAAAAACTTATGAAATAAAATAAATTAAAAGCTTATATGGGCTTGTAGTATGTTAAGCTGTATTTGTAAAAATACAAATGAAAAATAAAAGTTACATAAAGGAGCATTTCTCGCATTAACAGTGTTAAATAAACAAAAAATAATCATTAACATTAGAAAATTCAACAATATACAGTTCATATAAACGCTGACTCCTATACAAAACTATTATGTAATTACATTTTTAATCTATGAAGCTTTAGTTAAACGAAAAACAAAATTAATTTTACTCATGAAATTGAAACTGTGAAGACATTTACGCCGATTGATTTACCTGATGAAACACATATTTCGTGTTTTAAACGTATTTAGAAAAAAAAACTTTAATTATTCTTATATATATATATATATATATAATAGCGAATGATCGAGTAAGACTCCTGACGTCACTAACAACGAAACTCGCGCCACGGTATGATAATTTGATAATATTTTTTGGTAACATTTGACATACAGTGAAATACTTTATTTTGACAATGCTTAACTGGATCCTGTAATTTAACTCTTTTACTGGAAAGACTGTAATTTTAGGGGAACGAAGAATCTAAAAAGTGGTCAAAAATGAACGTTATCCACTTGAATTTACAGTTAATCCACTGAGTGAGTGCTACAATTTCAACTTTCAAAATATCGCTAAACAGGCAAGTACTTCGTTCAAATGCAGTAGCAATTTTCACCCGTCATACCTTGACGGACGATTTTCTAGTTATAAATAGTAAAGAGTTTAGAACTAAGTGATAACAAACCTGCATGCAGCCAAGTTTGAGAGAAAACATCGTAAAACGTCACAAACCAACATCGTTCTTCGAAACAGGCTTTCAATTTTCATAAATGAAAAATTGTCTTTAAAAATGTCAAGTAAGCAACAAAAAAAAATCATCGCCAAGATCGACGACATGGTTGGCATATTTACCAGTAACTATCTGGTGTACAAATAAGTTTTAAAGGATTTTCAAGAGGTGGGGTCACTGGTATTAAATTGAAACGGACAGTGCTGAAACTAACTTCATTTTATAACCTCATCGTTAGGCTTTCATTTTCAGTATGTGACATTTTGCTGAAGTAAAAACAACATAGTTTTTGTGTGCTCTGAATGAGTCAACTTTTGTGCCAACAAAACACAATTTGCGGGAAATGTCACTTTTCTGCTTCCATTTGAAGAAAAGTGCGGCTGAAGGGAATTGAATGCTGCAAGAAGCTTACGAGGAACATGACTCATCGTTTTCCACATATGAGTTTCGGAATTCACGTTTTAGAAGTGGTGATTTTGATACCAATGACAAAGAGCACGATGGACAGCTACAAACGTTTGAAGATGCCGAATTGGAGACTGTATTGGACGAAGACTAGTGCCAAACAACTTTACCGAACTCAGTTGATGCATCTGAGCCGAGCACTGCGGGAAAAACTGCTGCAATATTAGTAGAGTCGCGACAAGGTTTCGTAACATGATGACACTCAAATGACTGAGCTGGCGGTGTAGTTCATGTATTTCTGCTTTAGCCCTGGCTAATGGGCGGTAATTTACTGAATATACCATGCCTTGCCATCAATTTTCGAGTTGAACCGAACCATTGCTTCGGTCACTCGTCTGGTCTGTTCTAATTTTACATTAGCTACCAGTTTGTTTAGCCTTCTTGGGGGGCAAAGAGGTTTTCTACCTCCAGTTGAGTCACTTTCCTATGCCGGGCTGATGAGTGCTAATAAGCACGAAACTGCAGTTCTCGGCTGGAAATGACTGAGCTGGCGGTGTAGTTCATGTATGATTACACTCAGCCAAATGTTGCGCCGCCGGCCAAAACATGCCTCGAGACCCTGAAACTGGAAATCCTACCCCACCCACTATATAGCCCAGACATTGCCCCCTCCGACTACTATTTGTTTTCGTTGATGACACATGCTCTTGCAGATCAGCACTTCTGCTCTTCTGAAGAGGTCTAAAATTGGATCGATTCGTGGATTGCATCAAAAGACGCATCGTCGTTTCGAGTAGACATCCGAAAATTGCCAAAAAGATGGGTAGTCGCCAACAACGGACACTACTTCGAAAACTGAACATTAAACCATTTTTTCACAATAAAGTGTCAAACTTGTAAAAAAAAATCCTTTAAAACTTATTTGTACACCAGATATTACGAATATAGAGCATTTCACAATTGATTACACCCCTTAGTTCACTAACACTGTTTAATCCAGTTTTCCATTACGTCACTCGAAACAGAGCAGTCATCTTAAAGTCGATTTTTGCCTACGTTTCTCAAACATTTTTGGGCAGCGAACCGGTACAGTTGGTTGAAACATGTCATGGACCGATGTTTTACTCTTAAAAAAAGAAAAAACGAAAATAAAACTTTATTATACGTTATAAAACAACTAAATAAATAAAAACAAAATTTTTACTACCATTTATTTACAAAGATATTTCAATGTAAAGGCAAATTCTTACTATACGTCATTTTTCCAAGAAGTAAACCTCTGAAGAAAACCACAGAACATTATTAAAAAATCATTACTTAATCTGATTGAGAAAAAAGAAAAGAAAACGCAAATTGCGGAAAATAGACAAATGAGGCACTTAGAAGCAAAGGGATCAAAGTGCCAAAATAAAAAATTTGTAGTTAACCAGTACAAATGGTAGATGAACCTCTCTCTGTCTTGGGACAAGAGATAGTTCTAGTAGCCCTAGTAGGTTCTGTTGGACAGCATGATTTAGAAAAACTTTTCAATGAAAGTCTACCTATGACCTGATCTTTTAATGCGTTTTACTCAAAACTTGAAAATGTCCACTTCCATTCCTTTGCTTCTCACTGCCTCAAACGTAAACAAACTCCAGTGTTGCCAACTTTCAACGACATAATTATGAATTCTTCATCCAAAACTTTTAACCTTAATGCAAAAAGATGTTGCTTTTTTTTACCGCAAAAACTATTAAAACTGTAAAATGGGAAAAATTTCAAAGCCAACCTGAATTTGCCGAGGATCGGTGCCGATCATAAGGACCAGCGGTTGAGAATCATTGGTTTAAACGATTCATTTTTTTACTTCTAAAAATTAAAGATGCTGGAAAAAAATAGAAAATGTCTTACCTGTCTTATTTAACTCAGAAAAGTGATTCGCTTATATGTTAAGCAAAAACACAATCACAACAGACAAATTACTTAATTTTTAAAAGCTCGAACGTTGACATAATCACGCCTGAAAATCGTCTGCCAGCTTTCTGCTGTTGCTTCAGAATCCCCGAACAATGGAACAGAACAACAACTGAAATTTCCACCCCCTTTTGAGCCATATACCGCTCTGGCACCAAAGTAGCTTCTATTTTACTTCTTTATTTCGTTCCATTCCTATTCTACGTCCTCGGCATCTTTTTGGTGACACCATCCTGACGTCATTGTTTAACTTTTTTTCCCTCAGTTACGCCTGCTATTTTTGTCAGAGAAGTAAAAGGTTTCTTTTCCAATTAACTTTTCTATTTCGTTCCTAGTTCTTCAGGACTTTTTTTTTTTTTTGACTTCGAATGCGACTCGTTTGAAGAAACGTTGTTTTACTTCGCCATTGTTCCGTTTTTTTATGTGGAAGTGAAGTGAAAAAAAAAACACACACACCGAACACCTATTCTCAGCTTGGTATAACGCTGCTGTTCAAAAGCATTGTTTTCAAGCAAATGTAAAAGGGCATTGTACGACATGCCATTTCGGGTGAAAATTCGCGGAAGTGCTTATACTGGAGCGTGTGTTCAAAGCAAATATTTAGGAGCGAATAACTTACAAAAAATTCAGATAGGGGCTACTAAAAATAGAAGACAAACTAAGAATGACCACATTTCAAAGCACAAGTAATCTTAATAATGTAAAATATTTTTTAAATGCAGTCATCTTTTTATTGACTTAGCAAAGAAGAGAAATAGGGGGAGGTTGTAGCCACTTTCCTGGAAAAAAATAGAGTTGTTTTTAACAGTACAGTCCCATCGAGACCGCATTAAAAACTGTCTTCTCGAAAAAAATATATTTTGCGCGTCTACCTTTTCTGCCTCTATATTTATCTATGTACTTTTTTTCTAAATTGATATGTTTTTACTTTTTTTATGTATGCATGTATATATCAGTCTATATATGAGGAAGTGGGAAGCAAATGGATGTAAGTTTTTAAATTTTTGGGGAAAATGCGCTTAAAGTTCAGATCCTAGGTAGGTTTTCATTCACCTTTTTTTTTTTTGAATCATGCCTTATAAAAGCATCTACCAGGGCTACTAGAACCACCTCTAGCCCCGAAACAGAGGAGAGGTTCTCCTACGAGCTTTAATGGTTATCTCCAAATTTTTATTTCCGGCATTTACATCCCTCTGCTTCTTACTACCTCATATGTATACCAGTTCGTTTTTATGCATGTATGTGTAGCTATACTTATGTATCTATTTATGCAATCTATATATGTACATACTAACTGCATTGCCCGGTCTACTTTGAAAATGAAAGTGGTGTCAAGTGACGTATGTTCAACATCCAGGCTTAAATGAAAGAAAGAAAAAAAAACATCATGCAAAATTTCCCTCCCAAACAATGACGACAGATATTAAAATACTTTTAAGGAATTAAAATGAGAAAGATGGTTTAAACAAGCGTGACCATAGAAACACAAAATCAAATAAGTTTAAAAAATTGAAAAGAGAAAGTTAGAAAGAATTAAGGGATTGAAAAAGCTTAACCTTGGAAACGCGAAAATAAAATGGTTAACAACTTGAATGAAGATGAGATTTTTAAACTTGATTTAAAAAGGCTTGTAACTTTTTTTCCTTTTAAAATAAAAGCTTAGTTTTCGACCGAAGGTCGAGATAGATCTGGAGCAAAAGATATCGCTTTTTCCAATGGTGTCAAAAAGAACACAGTGGGACAATTCCTTCACTTTTTATTGATAGATTTAAAGAAGAAAGTAGTGCCAAAATTTCAGCTAAGCCTAAACAAATTCGAGCTAAAATAGCAAATAACTCCCGCAAGTAAGTTAGAGCATTGTAACAAATTGCGCAGAACGTGGAAAATTCTACTCTTTCCAACGATATATAATGTGCAAGTAATTTTTCACCCCCATATTCAGGAATTTATGTGATAATTGGGCCATAAGTTGGAATAAGAAAAGAACTATTCATCGAATTTTTTTCGAACATGTCTGCAAACCTTTTCAGGACTTAAAGAACAAATTGAAAATTTCAGTGAAATCGGCCGGGTAGTTTTGCGAGTTCAAACACACAGACGCTTTTTGGAGACTTCATTTAATACAATATAGAGATGCATATACAGTGCTGGCCAAATTATTAGACTGAGACTGTTTTAAAAGCAAATTCTTTATTGATTACGTAACTATAGACACATTAACGAACAGTGAAATAATTACCTAATATTTAGTATGTATTCCCTTGTTCTTGATGAGCATTTTAAGTCTTTTTGACATACTTTTCACAAGATTTACACCATTTCTTATCTTTTTAAAAAAGTAGGTAAAAAATTGTTTATAGTCACTATTATATATACTCACATACATATACTCACTAATTACCTAAAAGTAACTTTAAATATAACAGAGCACACTAACAAAAAGAACTAGTGAACTGTTTAAGCTGATAGAGGTTATGTTCCTGGTAGGTAAATAAACAAAAAACCTAAACAAAGCACACAGTGCTGCCACCTGCAAACATTAAGTTATGCTAAAATAACGTAATAATCAGTGTACAGTATGTACTACACTTTAATAGTAAAATAAATAGTATTTTAGTACAAATAGTGTACAAAAACAAAAACAAAAAAACTCTTTAGTCTAATAATTTGGCCAGCACTATATATCAATATATATATATATATATATATATATATATATATATATATATATATATATATATATATATATATATATATATATATATATATATATATATATATATAATAAGGGAAAATTTCCTCCATGAAGAGTTTCCCGCCACGAAACTGCGCTTTGGCACGTGGAACTGTCCGGGTCAAGTAGCTTTCAGGGGTCCCATTCCGCTATAAAATGAAAAATTTAAGGACCCATTTTAAAATGACCCAGAGGCCCATTACGTAGTTCAAATGCCCCTTCCGGAAAGAGAGATGTTGCTTTAAATGATGAACACGCAACTGTCAGAAGCGAAGCGCCTCGGCGGGAAGTCACCGTGACCTCCAAAAAAATTTCCTCATTTTGCAAATTCGCATTCGCATATAATTATCGTAAGATTGTATTTTTTTTTTCCTTTTTTAATTCGTAATGTCTCTTCTCATAAGATATAGGTATGGGTTCATGATCGTGTTTTATAATACGTCCAAAATGAAGTTAAATTCTAAATCCCCCCCCCCCAAATTTAAGCTGGTAGTTGTAATATCACACATGTTACTCTAAAATTTGCATTAAAAATACGTACCAAAGGAAATGCATACGCAAATAAACTACCGATTATCGGCGGTCGGATTATCAGCGGGTTTTTCCACATTTTTTAACGGTATGAACTGATATCAAAGAATGATATAATATTCATTAAATGTTTTTTAAACTTAGGATTGCATTACTGTTCGTTTTTAGCTTTTATATGGATTTTTTACATTCAATGTTTTCGTTTTTGGCTATAACTTAAATGTACACTGTTATAACCAGGGGTTCCAGACGAGTGAAAATATTCCCTCTAAGGTGAAAGCATAGTGCCTGAAGGAGCAATGCAGGCCAGAAAATAGAGCAAAGGAGCCAAAACAGCATGCAATCGCAGAAAGACTCATTGCGCATGCGCTTTTTGCCTTAGACATACATTCAACCACCTCAATATGGCGGACAAATAATGATTGCGTTTGTGTGTCTCTCACATTGAATGAAGTACACCATTGGATTAAAACACAACTTTTCTAGGATTAATTATCCGAAATTACAAGTAAGTACAGCTTTTGATCACCTTGTAGCTTTTAGGGCTTTCAAACATAGTTAAGTGTTTAAAAGTGCATTTATTGCTTTTCAGTAACCGATAGTCTTCTAGTTCCCGTTTACCGTTACTATCGTGAAATTTCCCTCATTCAAAACTCTACTAAAAATATCTGTCATTACTTTCTTGAATACTCGATAAGCAGCTTTTATTAATCATCAAAAGAACCTTAATAAAAATGTTTCTTGTGCTTCGTAATTATAACAGAAAGCTAGCGAGAAAAAAAAATATCTCTCAGTCTAGCTCTTTCTTTCTTTTTTTTTTTTTTTTTTTGCTTTCTCATTCAAGTGTTAGAATCATTTCCTGTTAGCGGTTGATGCTTGATAGCGTTAGAAATTCCTTTTGGTTTTTTATTTAACTGGTTGAAAAACTTTATGTACATTTTACTTTGTTACTCTTGATTTACGTTTATGAAACGATTTTGTTCTTCCGTAATTGTAATATCCCTGAATATTTTTGGCTCATCATGTAAATAATCCATAAGTACAGTTATGTTTCATTTTCGGAATACGTCATGTTTTAGTAAATGTATAATTTCTCACATGTTTTAAATAATTACTCGTTTTTAAATTATAACGTATTTGTGACAGATCTTTGATACCAAGTGGAGGGGTAGATATTTTTGTTTTATTAATTTTTAACATTACTTTTTGTTAAAAAAACCATCAGAACCCTGAATTTTTTCACATGTTTTTTAACGGCCCCAGAGTTATTATTCATATTATTTATTTTATGAATTTTTAAGAAAACGATAAAGATTTCACCGGTCCGCAAAGTTTTTCATTTGCTTTTACCGCTCCCGTGGGTCAAAAGAGGTTGAGAAACACTGAGTTAGAGCACGATCAGATGAATTAAAGCTATGAGCACTTCTTAACTATGTTGAAAGCTCTGAAATATGATCAAATGCTGTAATTACATGTTTTAATCATTCCCAATACCGAGTTCAATGTGAAAATGTCCAAAACGTAGAATAACATAAATCAAAACAAAACTTAAAAAAAGAAAAAAAAAATACACAACTGTATTCAAAAACGCACACAATACGGGGGAGGGGGGGAGGAGGATCTATAGTAAGGGGGTGCCATTTCTCTCTCCGAAGGTTCCTTTTTTTTCACTCCGGCTGTCTAGTTTTTAAAAGGTGCCTGTTTTTCACCCTATTTAGAGGTGCGATTTCGGCTCCGTATTGGGTGCCGCTGGTGAACAAGCGTTTCTCCCCTGAAAGGTGCCGAATGCATCCTATAGTTTTAACAGTGTATGTGTAAGTGTTATTCACGATGGGGTCGTTTCCAAAGTTTTGAAAGTATTTTTTTTCTGAAAGAGCAGGCTTAAAAACGTAGGGTCTGACCATTTTTTAAATAATTTGACTAAGTTTAATATTTAAAAAAAATACTTTAATCGGTACGCTTTTATTGTTTACGCTTCTGCCGATGACATCACAAATGATGAAATGCCATTCAGTGTTGCCGTTCACAGTTCACAATATTTAATTAGAATCTTTACTGACGTGTACTGACAACGATATGGTTGATAGCAAACGTAGAGCTATAGAAGTAGAGCACAATATTTAATTCGCTTCTTGACTATCATAACGTGGAATCACGGCAGACAGATGTGCCAAAAGTACATCATTTGTGACGTCATAAAGACTACGCTTTGTTTGAAAAATCGAACATTTAAAAAAATTAATGAAAAAATAACTGTTGGGAAAATTAAAGTATTTTCTGGGTTCATGTTATTATTATTATTTATTTTTTTGCTTATTCATTCAATTTCGGTGACTAAAAATAGTTCTTTTGATTGAAGGAAACATCTTTTTTACCAGTAATTTGGATTATTCGCGGTTTTCGCTCGTCTGCGGTTACCGTGCCACCCTATTCCGCGGATAATCGCGAGTTGACTGTATATAAGTTTGTGTTGCTAGGAGACATCAGTCGACTCTTAATAAGTAGATCTTGAAGAAGACAGTAAAAAATCTCAGTTCATTCACAATTTAAACTGAAGAAAATACGCGTTGGTTGAGTAAAAACAGTAAATAAGATGAAGCTGAGTAGCATCAGTAGTAAACTCAAGTATTTAATACAGGAAAAAAATATCTTAATCCCGATTCATCTTTCTATTAGTATTATTTATTCCACCTTACGGGATTAAGAAACCTATTAAAAATTAAAGAAAACTGAACAAAACCACTATTCTTCTGTAAAAAAATTCGTGGGAGCTGATCAGTAATCAAAAGAAGCATATTCTAGTAATTTAAAGTAGCAAATTTTTCTTACAGCTGTTGACTGATGAAGATTAATAATTAAGACAATGTGTATGAAAACGCATACAATAAAGTCGTGCATTTTGCAATTTTACCATTATGTGAGCAATTAATTTTATTTTTAATTTTTGCCCTTTTTTTCTCATTACCATTAGAGGCATCCTTTCACTTTTAAATGCTTTGTATCCTTCAAATGACATTTCGCTTTGATTATATATAAGGTAAATACACTAGTAGTAGCCTCTTCAAGGTTACTTATATACTTTGAAGAAAGAAATGAACAAAAATTATGTGATTAATATATTGGTACTTAATGTAACTATCATATTGAATCAATTTTATTCATCAGTTATTTGAGTTTAAAGTAAGTAATGTAAATTCTTCGGATGGGAGAATGTCAGATGGTCCCTACTGAAATTTTCAGATTTTGGAGTGGCCGCTACAGGGTCAAATTTGAGGTTTGAGAAAAAAAATGGATAAAAAATTGAACAAATTGAAATTTTGGTATTTTTAGAAAATGGAGCGCGATACGCTCATTGAGTTCCAAGAGAGGTAATTAATGTTATAAACCCACAATTAAAAAATATACTTTACTGTGGTTACTACTAGTGCGTTTTAAATCTTGAAGTGGCCACTATTGAAGCAATGGCCTCTACTGGTGTGTTTACTTTAAATAGTCAGAAGGAGTAACTTTTGCCCTCGAATGCGCAGTTGAACCTTTTTTGAATTTCAATGGCTTTTGTGCAAAATTTTGCAATTATTGCCAGCGGTATTTTAAACAGGTGTCATCAAAATGTTTCGTTTTTTATGTTAATACCATACCTTCCAGACAGTCCCAAAATATTTTGCAGAAACGACGCGAAGTTTTAGGTAATAATTTAGCCATTCTTTGGCGAAAAAACTAGTGACAAAAACACCTGGAATCTTCGTTGATATTTCCCTCTTTCTCCGTCGCCAAATTGAATTACAACTTGGGCGAAAGCCGAGCCATAAAATGGGAAGGTGTTTTTATATCCTTGAAATACCGTAATTTCTCGAGCGTTTTTTGGCAGCACATTTGCAAGGACTAAACATATTTCGGTCTCATGCATTTTCAACAAATCCGGATAGTAAATAGAAAATGTAACTTCATAATTAACATATTTCGTGACAGTATTTTGACTCTCTTTTTAGTCTATTGTTATTTCTACTACGTATTTGAAAAAGAAATTTAACACACAATGTACCGTCTTAGAAAAAGAGACATCAAGGAAAAGGAGACGTCCTAGAAAAAGAGCTCCTTCCTATGTGAATAAATTTTATACTACAGACGCACGAAAAATGCAATTTATATGGAATAACGCAAAAATGCTATTCTGAGTCAGAGTACGGTTATGAAACGAAGCACAATATTAACAATTGGTATTGTCCGTTTCCCACGAGAAGGCACCTGACTCCTCCTTCGTCACGTGGTATCCAATGATTCTATTTTGCTGTTTTCGGCAGGAGGTATGTTCGGATCATAGCATTTCGTTGTAAAAGCAGCAGTTTTTAGAATGTAAGAATAACTGAATTGACGACAGACAAGTGTAGCAAGTGATGTAAAGGCCACCAAGACGTTTTTGCACATTAAAATGCACGCGCAAGTTAAGGCTGTCTGGTTGTCTCATTTAGAAGCGCGAGGATTGCTTATCGATCACCCGCGCGTAAAATGGAATTTTGCGTCGAGGAGGCGTCGGGGAGGCGAAATGCCTTCTCGTTTCAAACGGACAATAAACCTCTGTTTATGTCTTTTAAGAATATTTTTTCAATAATTTATGCATAGCAATTGCCTGAAATTACGAGATACAAGTATTTTGTTTAAGACATTTTATTTTTTACTTATTAAAATTAATTATTTTGCAGCTGCTACGGTTTTTTCATTTTTTGTATTGGATAATCTTGAAGTTTTGTAAATGGGTAGTACAAGTCTTCAAAAAGTAATCCAATGCTTTTATCATAGATTAGTAAATAATTAGCATCAAAATCGGATATTTGAAATTTTGTACATTCTCCGAGAAAGTTAACCTCTTTCTCATATAAAAGTCGTTCTTTCCAAAAAATTTCTTTTTAAAGAAATGGGTGATAATCATGAAAGTTGCAAAACATATTGCATTTGTTTGTTCTTTTTTTTTCATTTCATTAATAATGAAATGAAATATAGAATGATTCTTCAAGTAGTTAGTTGTTGGAATAATTTTATAAAATAAAGTTAATCACGATTCAATATGTCTTCTATTGTGATGTAATTGTCAAACCTTAATTGTTATTATAATATTATTGGGAAGGTATATAGAATATTCATACACATACCCTTTTCCACAATGCGAAATTTCGACTTATGTGAGGTTTTTGGAACGCATCCCTCGCGTAAGGGGATAATCAGTTGCACTGTGATTTTTTTTCATATTTCCTTAGTGCGTAGTGAACAATGTGACTTAATTTTTGTAAAAATATACAGTAAAACTTCGGTTGGGCGAACTTCGATCAGTCGAAAATGCCGACAAGTGAATCTTTATCCCGATCTAACCGAATGGGATATTAATGTTGTTTATTTCGATAAATTAAATTTCGTCGAGTCGAAATATTCGATAAGTTGAAATTTATTTTGTGACTATCGTTAGATTTTCCTTGCTAACGTAGCTCCATAAGTCGAAGTCGTTTTTCTCCCCAAATAGTTTGAACAAAAATAAAGTCAACAAAAGGCGTCTGGATGAAGTGAATCTAATACATCTTTGACATAAACTTACAAATTTAGTGAAGCTTTTTTAACCCGCGACACGCAAAGGAAGGGGGTTATAAATTTGACGTGTCTGTGTATCTATGTACTGTCCAGCCACGGATTGCATGGAATTTTCAAACATCCAGATAAAACGAATCTATGTGAATAAGGAAGTAAAAATTTAATTCGCGTATTCCGCTTATTTGAAAGATATTCTGCTTCTGCAAAAGCTGACATCGGTAAAAAAATAATATAGTCGTCCATTTCCGGCTGTAAAACGAATGTTTTCTTTCCATACAATCCGTGGTCAGACAGTACCTGTGTGTCTGTCTGTGGCACTCTAGCGCCAAAACGGATGGACCGATTTTGAAAAATAAAAATTTGTTCGAAAGGAGAGTTGATCGCGACTGTTCTTAGCTAGGTTGCGTCTTCGGATGAAATTAACGAACGAAGATATTAATTAAAAACATCTCAAAGGTTTTAAGCGATTTTTGCAGTGAAAACATATTTAAAAATTTTAAAATTTAGTACCAGAATAAAGAGTATTTTTTCCTGCGTTTGATAGAATGCGTTTGGAACTTCCATTTTATATAGAATTCGAATTATAACGCTTTTTAAAGCAGATTTTAAATACGGCTAAGCCTTTATTCTAGCGATTGGTAACCGAATTCATTGTTGGCCGACAAGGAAATTAAAAGCAATGATTTAAAATTTTTATCTGTTGCCAGTTTGAATTTGATAACAAATAAAATACTTGTAATTGATTTTTTATGGCATAAGGCTTTTAAAAGGATTTTCAATTTTCTCTCTCGATTCTACATTTGCGACTCGGTCGGAGTTTTTTTTTTAATTTTTAATTTAAGACGATCACTTGTTACAAAAAAAAAAAAAAAAAGATTCATCAAACACCGATTTTATGAGCTTTGTTGCATCTGATGACGGAATTTGAGTCACAGAGCACCCAACTAATGAAGATAAGTTAGAACTTGGGCCAGTAGTGAATTTTCCTTCTATTAAAAATACTAGAGGAGCAGTAGATGTATAAAACGCTTTCATAGAACGTGCGATGAATGTTCGCTCCAGACTCCTCGTATTTGATTCTCTCTCTCTCTCTCTCTCTCTCTCTCTCTCTCTCTCTCTCTCTCTCTCTCTCTCTCTCTCTCTCTATATATATATATATATATATATATATATATATATATATATATATATATATATATATATATATATATATATATATATATATATATATATATATATATATATATATATTCGTTTTTGATGAGCCGAATTTTCTACAGTTAGATTTCTTTTCACTTTCCCTGCGACTTAGACTTATCGAAGTTCAATTGTAATTACATACAGTTACATGTCGTGACGTTAAGAACTGTATTGTGTGCAATGTACATGTATCACTGTGTAATTCCTTTATTTGATTAAATAGCACGCTATTTTCCTAAACGGTATTCTGCCGTGCTAAGCACAAAAGTCGTATCTGCACTTTTTATCAAAATTGAGTTACGGTCGTCAGGAGGTTCTTTATCACATATTTCACGTAAATACAATGTTTTACCGTTACTTTTTAAACGTGAATATTTATAAAAAATAATGAAAAAGTTGCATCTGAATCTAATACATAGGGGGCAAAACTTTAAACGGCAATTTCTCGTTTGAAAGCTGTATGCACGACTTTTGCGCTTAGCACGGCAGTATACATATGTTGTTTTCCGAAATCCAAACTACCAGTGGTGTTTTTTCCTCTCCCTATAAAAAATGGAAGAAAAAAAAACTTATTTCTGTTTCATTATTTCTTGAGATCTTGTGCAGGTATTTACAGTTGTGTTTCATGATTTTTATTCTCTCATGATTTTAAATGCAATTGATGAGTGCATTATGACTTAGACAATTCAACTACTTATGACTAATTACCGATAAAAATTATTTACAATTGTTATATATAATCAAGTCTGTTTATATTATGTTCTCAATTCTATTTGTAATCGTGTTATTAAACTTTAACTTGATTTTGCAATAATTCACTCTTAGCAATGTCTTTTTTTTTTTATGTCTTTTTTTTTTTCCAGTTCTGGCAGACATCATCATTTGTATTTAAATTGTTTTTATGTGAAATTCATGTCAATGCTTTCTTCAATTTATTCTTCAGAAATAAGTAATCAATTATGTTCAAGATTTTTTTACGATAATGTTTTCAAAATTTAAAATAAAGTTTTTTTTTTTTTAATTTATTAGTAGTCATCCCACATCTCCCACCTAAACCGAGAAGATCTTGCAACCATTCGGAGGAGAAGTGGAGGAGTCTCTCTCTCTCTCAACCTGTGGTTAAAATTATTTCGGAATTTCCACGCTCCATTATAACAAAATCAGGGTAACATCTTGCGCAGATGTTTGACATTAGATCTTCTTTCAATTTCTTAGTTGTTTTACATCTGATGTTCTCTTCGTGCTTTCTTCGCATCGACCTACTCCGAGAGATTACGGTCAAAGTTATAAAGTAATAAACACTTACAATCTCCGAGTCCAATGATGTCTTGGAGGTCTTGCTTATAATGATTAATTCCCTTAGCTACATCATTGACAACGGGATTGCCTTTTTCTTCATCCGTGCCCTCTGAAATTAAGCATACTTTTAGATAACAAACCATCTACCAATTGATAAAGCATGGATAAAATATGTTATAAAAATACACTAAGTATGCAAAAAGCATATAATATATCATATGAATGTAATACATAATATCATACGCAGACATATAGCTAGGGTTTTATTCAAGGCTTTAGAACCGCATCTTAAATCGAAATTCCTCTTAATTTAAATTTAATCAAAAAAATATTTATAAAATTATTTTGTGTACGAAAAAATTTGCGCATCACGTAAAATTTTATTGTCTCTTGAAATCTTTGTTAAAACCCATAAAAAAACTCTAACCGATGAAGCTGTCTGATAATTTGTGTGCTTGAAATATATGTAGGCTGTGGAACGAAGGCATAAAAGATGCTTAGGAACATGGTTTCGTTTACCGATTTCGGGGACTACAAAAAGTGACATTTTTCTGAATCCTGATTGTCTACAGATGAAAAACACCCCAAAAAAAATTCTGTCTCATAATTTCTTTTACAGACCATTAGAGATAAATGAAAAGGAGTGAAAATGACAAGCAAAGACCGGACAAATTTTAAATACATTAAAAATATTATTCATTTATATTTGAAATATTATGCATGTACGTTAAAAACATAATGCATGTCCATGAATTTTTTTTTTCAAGAACAAACATTTCATTCTGAAGTATGATCGTCTTCACTGAATTCATCTATCCAATTTTCATGTATAATTTTCTTCCTGAGTTTTTACATAGCTACTGACACTAGAAAAAAAATATATGCATGAACAATTTTACATCTTGGATACACATCTCTTTGAAGATCACCGAGTCTTCTGGCATACACAACACAAAAGACTAGTTTTGTACATTATCTGGTGAAATAGGAATAGTGCTCCATTGTATTTCAATGTTGTCTGCATTTATAATTCATAAACTGTTCTGATGAACTGAGAACATTGATTAAATCAGTGGTGCTCAACCTACAGCCCGCGGACCAAATGTAGCCCTAGAAGCTGACCCATGTGGTCCGTCGGTGTGTTCAGTGTTACAAAACGAAAACTATATTCTAAAACTTTCCAAAAGTGATAATAGTCTTCTTTCGGTGTTATGAATCTTGAAGCCAAGTAGTCATAAACTGATTTCTAAAATAGGAGACTGGGCATACTTAATCCCCAATTTAGTTTTCCATTTTTTTTCTCTCCTGCAAATAATTAGTTTTTTTTTTTTAGGTACGTGAACAAAGGTAATTTTTTCCTCTATCTGATGGTATTTTTTTAGTTGAAATTAAACAGACAATTTTGGTAAAATATTTTTTTCAAAAATTTCATAAAGGGATCATGTATCCCCACATCAAGAGATACATGATCCCATCATGGGGGATACTTGATCCCATCGAGAAAATACATAGACTTTTCCTTAGATCGGCAATTTATTTATGGATTTTAGTTTTCTACATAATCTCTTTATCTTTACTAATAATAAAGCTGAAGGTTTCTCTGTCTGTCAGGATCTCTGTGACGCGCATAGCGCCTAGACCGTTCGGCCGATTTTCATGAAATTTGGCACAAAGTTAGTTTGTAGCATTCTAGTTTGTAGCATGTAGATCATTTGTAGCATTAGTTTGTAGAATAGCCTCGAAACGATTTTTCGAAAATTCGATGTGGTTCTTTTTCTATTCCAATTTTAAGAACAAAAATATCATAAGACGGGCGAGTAAATTACGAAATTATTATAACGTGGAACCTTAACACGGGCACAGGCCAATTGGCGAGATACGTAATTATTATAACGTGGAACCATAACATGGGTACAAGCCAATTGGCGAGAAAGTTCACCGTGCAGTATTTGTAAATATACAGGCGAACTAAAAGACTTTTTTAATTTTTCTATAACGGGCGAAGCCGTGCGGGTACCACTAGTAGTAAAGAGAAGTAAGATTTCAAAGAAATTCTGGAAGGAAGTCTGCGGCAGGCCTGCATCCAGGAGTCGCACGCAATTTGCTTCATTGCTCTAACTTAGATACGGCGGGAGTTATTTGCGTTTTTAACTCGAACTTTTTTAGGTTTAGATAAAGTTTAGGCACTACTTTCTTCATTAAATCTATCAGTAAAAAGCGAAGGAATTGCCCTACAGTTTTCTTTTTGACTCCACTGAAAAGAGCGGATTTTTAACTCCAGATCTAACTCTACCAATGGTCGAAAAACTAAACTTCTATCACCAAAGGAGAAAAAAGTTACATGCAGTTAAAAATCAAGTTAGAATAATCTCATCTAGATTAAAATTATTATGTTTTATTTCGCGTTGCGATAGTTACGTCTTTTCAATTCGCTTGTTTCTTCATTCTTATTCACAAACTTTAAGGATTTCGATTTTAACGAAAAGTCTTAGGCTCAACTCAATTCAAGCTCCGAGCTAAAGAGCAAAATATATTACTAGACACCACGAATATGAAAGAGACTTTTCAAACGCACAAAACTGCAGTTTTACAACGCTCAGGAGCCCCTTAGCCCTTACGGCTCTGCAATTTGGTACGAGTTATTTTGAAACCCAGGGAAGGGGTGCTTTTTGATCCAAAGGGAGCTCATAATGCATTTTTAATATGTTTCTTTCTAATTGACGATTTAAATCTTTGCGAATCAAATAAGATTGCGAAGCAATCTTCGGGGTTTGGTGAGCGTTAACAAGCAGGGAGCAGAGCCCCCTAGTGCTTCTAAAAAATAACACCATTTCTAATTTTCTTTATTAGATTATAATAATGTGAACACAAAATACATAGTTTCAAATTTCACTAGACATTTGTAAAACAAATGTACACAACTTTCATGAACTTATGATGCTTTTTATCAGTTACTTATTATCCAATACGGTTGTGAACAGTACTATATTTTATAAATAAAACTAAGAATTTTTTTAAAGTAGCGTAATGAAGCTAAAATTACGACGAATAAAAAAAAATAGGATGACAAGCACAAAAATCATCTTATTTGCTTCTTGTCTTGCAATAATAAAATTAAAAGTTTCATCAATTGAATTAATTTTTTCAAAGAGGGAAGAAAAATGTAAGTATCATTGTACTCATGAAAAAGAAAGCTATGCTTATATGTTTTCAAAACCTGAAAAGTCAAATGTAAACAATTTGTTTGTTGTAGTTCTTAAAGTTCCGCTCAACTCAACTGGTTGTGCGCAGCTTAACACATTTTGTCAATTTTTCAGGAAAAGCTCTAGTGTAATAAACGAAATATGGAAATTAAGATCGTTCAGAGCTGCGGATCGATACAATTTTGGATTTACTGTTAGTTACAAAATTACTAAACAAAAGTAAGTAATTTAAAGCTTATTAATATGTTTTGCAACAAAAAATTGAGTAAAACAGTAAAATTACGGTTGAAAAACGCTTTCTTATATTTTTAGATTACAAATATTTTGTGTAATAGTGCCACCTAGAGACAACAATTTAACAGTGCTAACAATTAGTGCGGCAATTAAGTGCAAACGGGCCGCAGAGCATAGTTCATATTTTTAATACGATTAAAATTTAATGAGACACAGTTTCTGCGTTGGAATATTGCATTTTTCTAATGAGTTTATTAATAATATTAGATTTCAAGCAAATTCTCTTAGTCCCCAAGATTGGTGAACGAACTTGAATGGTATTTGCGCCATAGCAATTAAAAGTTAGCTGATTTTAAACCAGTAGTTTCCAAATCGTAGACATCTGTGAACCTATCAGACTGAAAGTGAAGAACCACTGACCAATCATTACATTATCAGATACATCTTATCAGTTATGCGCCTTCAAATGCAATTAAATACAATTTTTGGGTGAGAGGACATTATAATCAGAGGCGTGCACATAAATTTTGGAACCCGTCACAGATGACTGTTACGGGTGAACCTCCACACTGTTTACCCCTGCGTCCCTACATATATTTCACCCCTCATTTTAAAAATCTTGGGTCCTTTCAGGTGTCCCTTCTCCCCCCCCCCTGTACACGTCCCTGTTTACAATGGTAATTGCGCAGGAATTTGAAGCACCAGAAAAATCATTGATGTGAAAACGGTTCCCCAAGAAATGAACGAGAAACAGAAAATTCCTGAAAATGCAAAGCAATAAAAACATGTCGCTACCCGGCAAGAAAAGTGACACAACTCAAAATAAACAGCACTGGACAAAATCCAGGTTTTACGTTATAGTAGTTTTAAACAATTTCGTCTCAGATATAACAATACGCGCAAGAAGTTTTGTGATATGATGTTTAGTAGTTAGTTTTTGTTGTATAAATTAATAGTGCGTATTTAAAGCTCGGGAGTTTATTTTCGAAATTATGAAAATTTAATGATGTATCGATATTGGATGCATCGGTTATTTTCCCCTCCACTTCGCACCAGGTATATAAGCTAACTGTGTCCGAGTTTTGTGGCAAGAAAAAGCATTAAATTTAGAATTTAAATCAACAGTTAGTACTTTTTCCCAAAACTTTGAGTTGTGTCACTTTCCTGTGGCTTTGGAAGCAAGCGTTACGTCATTAGATTGAAAAATATATTTGCATGAACCCTGCAAAAGCGTGTTTTTGAGTTTCAAGGAGCAGTTTCTTAATGTAGAAAAAAATTGAATTACCGACACGTCACAGCATTCAAAAAAAAAAAAAAAAAAAAAAAAAAAAAAAAAAAAAAAAAAGAAAAGAAAAAAAAAAGAAAAGAAAAGAAAAAGAAAAAAAAAGAAAACTAAGAAGAAAACAAAGTGTATGTATTTGGGAGAATATTCAGTATTATCGCTTGTATGAAGAAAATACATTTTAATATTTATAAAAAAGAAGAAATTTGTATTTATGAAGAAAACAATTTGCACTTATGAAGAAAAGGCATCTGTATTTATGAAGAAAATGAATTTATGTTTGTGAGAAGAAAAGGCAGCTGTATTTAATGAATCTTTATTTTATGAAACTATGAATATTGAAAAAAAAAACTTTTCATTTTTCAAAAGACATTGCTCAAATTTTTGCATTCATTTTTTGGTTTTTATACCTTCTTTCCGGATCTTCCGGATGTGTCATATTTACGCATTACGTTATAGTATTTTTTTTTTTTTTTTGGATTCATGTGGGTGTCTTATATTCACAAGAACTTTTTCAATGGTAAAATAAAAGTAATTTTTATTTGCGACGAAAAGACATCTGTTTTATGAAGAATAAGAGTCGGTATTTATACAAAAGAATAGTTGCATGAATGAGTAAAATGAATGACTTGGACGGTTCAGTGATAAACCTAATGCTCGGCAAGAATTTGTTTTACCATTTCGGATACTAGTACTAATGTTAAGATTTCAGAAAATGATATTTCACGATTTGAATTAAGAAAAAAACGTTTTGATAGTTTTAACTACTTTAGGCGAATTGACCCACCGAGAAAAGAACACCACATAAATCAATTGAATGCCGTAATTTTCAAATTAATTTTCTTTTTTAACAATGAGCTTTGATATTGAAATGAAAACGTTAAAAAACGAAAATATGAATGTTTTTTGGATCCGCAATACTTATCCATGGACCGATTCATACTGTGTGGTTGACTATCATTTGCGTCAAAACGTTGTATCTTAAAGGCCGATACCAATAAATAAACTTAAAAAAAACATTGAACGACACAGTACATGTGGAAGAAAAAAAAATCTTGTTAATAGGATTTAATAGAAATTTTTTTACGAAGAAATATTACTTTTTTTTTTAAGAGTTTGCTTTAGTAAATGTTAAAATTTCCAAGTGCACTTGCTTTCTCACATACGAAGAGATACATTTCTAAATCCATAATATTTAGTACAACTATAATTAACAGTTCAAAAATCAAAAAATAAATAAAAAGTATAAATATTTAAAGAAACATGATTTTTTTTTCTTTTTTCAAAAAACCTTACTCAAGTCTTTGCATTTTTAAAATTTCTTATACCTTCATAAAAAATTTTATACATCATTTCTGTTTGCGTCATGTTTACGCATTAAGTTTTAGTAAATTTCACTTTTTTTTTCATTGTTGTGGGCGTGGGCGTCTTTTCCTTTCGGTTGACAAGTACTTTTTCAGCAAAGAAAATGTGCGCCAATCGAGTATTTACACTAGAAATACATTTATATTTCACACTGAAACTATTTTACATTCTCAAGTAGAATGCAATGTATTTTTAAACGTATTTATGTAACTATCTGCATCTTCCTCCTACATCCTCCAGATCATATTGAACTCTTTTATACCGTTTTAACAAAGAATCGCGAGATGTCTACTTCCTCCTACTCAAAGTGAGTTCCAGCCCCAACACCAACGATATTGGATACAGAACCACGAAACGTTGAGTTTACATCGTAAAACATAAACAAAGAATCTTACCTTTTCCTTCCTTCGCAGTATCCATAGCCTCCCAGTTGCTGACGTACGAATGGTTCGTGTTCCGGGGATGGACGATGCCAAGGGCAGGATAGAAAGCGATCGATTCTTCTTCGCCGGGAGAGAGGAAGGGTTGGTAAGGAAAATACCATGGGATGCGAAGAGGGCGCTCCTGCAACATCGATAACAAAACATTGAAAACAACCAATGTTGTGAAGATGTAGAGCACTGATTTTTCAAACTTGCATTCTGTCGTGCTAAGCACAAAAGTCGTATCTGCACTAGGGTGGTTCAAAAAAACATGTAAAAAAAAGTTTATCCTAGATAACAGGACATCCCTCAATCTAATTAGACTTGTGGATAGTAATATGCTGGAAGAATTTTAGTTTCCTATTTCAACAGTAAGAGGGTGCTGCTCAACCTCATCCCCCAAACTTCATACCTATGGAGAGGGGGGTTAAAGAAATACATTAAACTGAAAAAACAATACTACATATTATAATATACACTAGTAATATGCATATACATTGCAGTAAAATTATTATCTATAAAAAAACAGCTGGGGGAAATGAAATGTTTCTAAATTTGTGGCATTTTCTATGCTACGGTTAATGTTAAAGTGAGGGGTCATTGAGCACCCTCTTAAAATTTGTGTAAGAAGCTAAAACTTTTACAGCATAATACTATTAGTAAGTCTAAAAAATATAGGGGGTGTCCTGGACTCTAGCTGAAAAAAAGTTTTTTTGAACCACCCTAATCTGTACTTGGAATCAAAATGGAGTTAAGGTCACCGGGTTGTTCCTTATCACATATTTTACCTATATGCAATGTTTTATGACTATTTGTGAATGAAAGTACAGTCGTACTCGCCTATAACGACCCCTGATTTAGCGAGAACCTGGATTTAACGGGGAATTCAGAATTACTTGGTTGGTACAATGTTAAGTCTACGGAAGCATACTTCGCTTTTAACGAGCAAAACCTGCTTAAAGCGAGCTATATTTTGGAATTTATAAAATTTCTATTGACTTCCAGCTCAGTTTATCCTTTCTTGGAAAAATTACTTTAGCTTTCCAGAGTCAACCGAAAGTTAGTGATGAGTCAGAAAGCATGAGAACAAATTATTACTGCACTTTTCTTGAATTTGTAGAGTAGAGAAACATTTGAAAAATATTTGTCGAGTAGTTGGTGCCAACGTTATCACTTATTGTAGCTTTAATTCAAATTAAAGCAAATGAAAACAATCATGAAAGCGACAACGATAATGACTAATGTGAAGAATTTCAAGCTGAACCCCACTCAACATAATCAATGGTCTTTGATGTGCAGAAAAGCTACAAACTATTTTGGAAGACCGGGGTGCAAATGATAAGGATTTTCTAGTCATGAGCATTTCTCGAAATACAGTAAAACAAAAAAGAGACAATAACATCAGTTCAAAGCATATAAACTGCTTCTTTGACACTGTACAGAAATAAAAATCACACAAAGCAAATGTGTTCTAATTTTTATGATTTTTTCAAAAACACGTTTTTTACGAGCACTCGGTTATAAAGAGCAAATATAGCGGCCCCTTTGCCCTTGTTACAAGCGAGTTCGACTGTATTTAAAAAAAAATTCTTAAAAGTAAATTCTGAATCAAATATATGGCGGCGTTAAACTTTAAATAGCAATTTCTCATTTTGAGCTCAGGTGTAGATACGAATTTTACGTTTAGCACGGCAGTATTGATATAGTACTATTTAATAAGCTTTTGTTTTTCTCAATAGATGTAAAAGAAAGGACTGTGGTGGGCATATTAGATTTTTTTAAGTTAATTTATAGGGCACTATCTGCGTTGCCAGGCATAGCACGGTCTATCTCGAAAATGAAAGTTGTGTCTGGTGATGCATGTTCAGCAATCGCGCTTAAACAAAAATTTTAAAAAACATATAAAATTTCTCGTCAACGAACACAAAAGAGAAATTTTAAGACTCATAGTTATAATTTAGACCTCATTGGATGTTTTTAAAAATTTCAAAAATTCAGTCGCAGGGACGTCAGTCATAATAGGCGTAAACATTCCGTTTCATTGATTTTATGGCGACCCCCCTCCCCCTACCCCTGGGTGAATTCTTATCATCGAAGAATCTCTGTGCAAAATTTGGCAAAGATCCGACGTAAATTATGGATTTACAAGCGATAGATACATAGCTTTAAAGCTATGTATCTATAGTTGGATTACTTCACTTATCGCAAACCTAATATTACACCGCCGCAAGTCAAAAATAGTCGGTTTTGAGTTATATACATATCTTGGTGCATTTTCGTTAGTTCTATTAAAATGCAAGACAGCCACAAACAAAAATAACAGAATTTTTTAAAAAATACAAAGCACTTATGATAATGCACTCAAAAGGATAAAATAACTTTTCTGGGTCTGAAAGGACAATTTAAGCATTCCTGTAGTTTTCAATTAATCCTAGAAAAAGACTTCACAAACGAAGAAAAGTGCGGATCAAGTTGTGTAGACAATGTTTTATCATTATGTAGCTTTCAATCATAAATTTGAGTGTTGAAGCATGCATATTTTTCTTAATGGGAAAATTCAGCTTGAAACGATTTGAGAGCACTTTTCTTCGTATACCGAGCGCACTTTTTTTTTGGAATAATGGAAAACTACAGGAATACTTAAATTGTCCTTTCTGACCCAGAAAAGTTATTTTATCCTTTTGAGTGCATTATGATAAGTGTTTAGTATTTTTTAAAAAAGTCTGTTATTTAAAGTTTTTCGTATTCAAACTTTTATTTTAGAGTTTCATTTTTCTTTTAGCGTTAAGTTGTACTTAAGATTAAAATCATTTAGTGAAATTCAGAAGTCTCTAAGTAGTCTAGTTGCTGAGATATAAGCAAAATAATGGTTCACAGCGTACAAGTTACTTATGGTAAAGATCCTAGTATCTCTCTTTACTTAGCCCCGTTATCGATTATTGGCATAGTTGAGGATAAAAACCCTAAGAAAGCAACGTAAGTGAATAAATTTCATTCTAGCTCTAAAGAAGCCTTGATTCAAAATTTTTATTATGATTACTATTAGTGTTACGTTTGCAAGGCAACAAAATTTAACAATGGCGTTTATATTTAAACATTTAATGAGGAAGTACATGAAATTAGCTGTTTTACATCCTAACCGAAATAATAATTTTATTTCAGAATTTTAATTTTTCAGCGTTATGTTGTAACTTAAGATTAAGCAAATCATTTAGTGAAATCCAGTAGTCTCTAAGTGATTTAGTTGCTGAAATATAAGCAAAGGCAAGCCTCAGATTACTCCGTGACAATCAGGCCCAAGTATAATAAAAGTGCTTAATAAAAAAAACTAGCCTTATTTTTAAGATGTGTGAGTGTGTTACTAAAAGAATTTAACCAAAGGCGCAGTACATTTAAATTGATTTTTCTAGAAAAGTTGTTTTACCAGATGTGGCAGTGTTGTACTAGGTGTGCGATACATAAACTCACGCTTTTTTTTTTTTCATTAAAAAATGGGTTTCTTGAAATTCTAAAACACGTGGCTGCAAATATTTTCTAATTTTTTACAACTTTCTTAGTTTAACTCAAACATAAAAATTACTTTGTTACATTTTAAGCTCGTGATACAGATAAACCGAAAATATTCAAATCTTTGCAAAATAAAATTAAAAAAAAAAACTTTGCAATACATCTAAAACCTTTCAATGTGTTCTTGAGCTATAATAACGATCTGAATGAAAATGGCTTAAATCAAAGGGTATGTTTTATTGAGTTGCCCTGAGTTACATTTTTACGACGATGCAATAAATAATTAAAGTGTAAATTGGAGCAGGTAGTAAAAAATACAAATGAACTGAGCAACGAAAAAACTCTCAAACTTTAATTGAAGAAGTTATTTTGCTTCTAGAAAGGAAGACTAAAGTTTTAAGCTCCAAAAATTGAAACAAACGGGAACGTTTTAATGTAAGATCAATCTGATAGAAGTGTTCTCTATAGAAGATTACATTTCCGGTAAACAGTTTTCTATGAAAATGCAAAAGTTAATTTCTTTGACTAGAGAAATACTTATTAAAACTGCATTGCAATGGAAACATATTAGTTAAAATTACATTGCAAAGCTTACTAATCAAATTACAAAGGGAAGCTTACTAGTCAAAATTGTTGCAGTCAAGTGCCCATACTTGGGACAGTACCCCTACGTAGCATTACTTCTTGAGATGTAGCACTCGAAATGAAAAAGAAAGAACTTTCGATTGTACCACTCCCTTTTCAGCTATTAACGTCAAAATAAAATCAGCTTTTTTAGCCCAGTCAATAAAGGTTTCGCACTAATTTAGGGAAAGCTGAATTTTTGCAGGATGTTAGCACGTAGAGTATACACTAAAAAAACTCAAAATCCCAACCCCCACCCCTCCGCTTTTCTTCCCACCCCCTCCGAAACATTGCAAGCACAGTACTATGATTATACGCTTTTCGTGTAGCAACTAATTAACAGAAAGCTGATTTTTTGCAGGATGTTAGTACTTAAATTATACACTACGAAACACAAAGTTCCGACCCCCACCCCTCTTGCTCCCCCCCAACCCTTCCGAAACATTGCAACGCTTACAGCTCAAAAATTAAAAATGTTACCGAGGAGTTCCTTCTTTGATTTCACTCCTAACAATATGAGAAACCAGTGGTGCCCTACCTATGGATCGCGGGGCACATTCGGTCCGCGAAGCTGATCTACGTGGCCCTCTGTTTTGTGAAATGTTACAGCTCGAAGAGCACGATTAATGACAATATTCCAAATTTGGAGCCAAATATGTAGAAATTGGTTTATGAAAAACAGGTTGCATTTAACAAAAAAAGCATTAAGTAATGATAAGAAAAATTTGTTTGCAATTTTCCTTCCTTTTTCGTATTTTCCCATGTCATTTAGAAAATACTAAAACATTTTGAAATTTTATATGTGCTCCAGCCCGCGAGAACGATTTTAGTATGATCTGCGGCCCTTACGGGAAGAAAAAGATTGGGGACCACTGTTATAAACAAAATACGTTACAGACACTTTGTATGTAGATTACTCAGTTACACCGTTTTACTAACTTAATCACATACAGAAAACTCACTATAAAAAAAAAGTAAATTCAACAAGCAACAGCTTTTTATCATAATGTCTTGGGAAGAAAAGTTTGAACAAAACTTATAGATAATAATACAATGATGTTCTGCAATAGTCATTTAGATGAAATATAGAATCAATGTAATTACGTTCACTTTAAGGTTTTACAACGAAAATGCAATATTTTGTTACAAAAGTTTATAGTATTATCTTGCAATTGTAAAATATTATGAGTTACAAACTGTATCTGTCGTAAAGCTTGGTTCGATTGCATGTCAATGTGTGCACACTGTAGTGGAATGCACTGTAACAATATTTTCGGATCAAACCAACGAAATATTAGAAGATGACCCCTTATAAAAGACTAAATAATAATAATCAAAAGTAATATTAAACGTTAATAATATCTCATCAAAAACAATCCTGTTGTAAAAATTTCCCAGCCAAGAACACCTTTAACTTTTCCGCAGAAAAAAGAAAACCTGCATCCTAAACCCAAAAACCCTCAGCCATAAAAAGTTATGATATCTAGTTTGCCTGCCAGTCCCTGGGGGTTGAATTTTTGTATATGTACTCAATGCCCCCCCCCCAAGAATATGTATACAAAAAATCATTACCGTAGCCCCCTGGGGGGCTGTGATAGAACCCCGGAAAGGTACAATTTGGGGGGTAAAAACGAGGGGGGAGGGGAGGGGGGTCAAATGGCGCAAAAGGCACATCAGTAGGGCACAAGGAATGTGTGTGCGAAATTTCAGCTTGATTCCTTTTTTCGTCTGGGCTGTAGCCCTGTCAAAGAAAGCGAAAATTTTGAGCAGCGATTTTATAACTTTAATACCTCCTCCCCCTGATGGTCCAGGGGATTGTATTTTGGTTTACGGCGTCAGGGGCCACTAGAGATTGAGTGTAACAAAAATCAACTCCGTGGGTCTTCATGGGGCTGAGATACAGAGGGGTGAAAAATCCAAAAAAAACCCCAACTTGTTCTGTCGTGTAATCTTGTTCTTGGTCGCTTTTATTTTCTTTCGTCTTTGGCGATGGATTTGCTTCTGTTGGTTGCTGACGTTTGGTTTCCTTGGCGGGGCGGGACGCTCCCGCGTGCCGTGATCCGCTACAAGGAAATTATCAGTTGAAATATACTATTCCTGATTAATTTAATGCAAGACTTAAATAGTTAGCCAAACATTGACATTATTTTGTAGACTACTATCGGCGACACAAACGAACTATAAACTTTTTGACGAAAAATTGCATTATGGTAGTAAAACTTAAAGTGAACGTCATTATAGTATTGCTCCATTTCAACTAAATGACTATCATTATATTATTACCTATAAATTTTGTCCAAACATTTCTTCCCAAGACGTATAGATAAAAAGCTATAATTTGTTGAAGTTACTTTTTGTAGTGAGTTTTCTGTATATGATTAAGTTATTAAAAAGGTGAACTTGAGCTATCTACATAAAAAGCGTATGTAGTATAATGTGTTTATAAGAGTGGTCCCCAACATTTTCTTCCCGACGGCCGCAGATCATATTAAAATCGTTCTCGCGAGCTACTGCACATATAGCATTTCGAAATATTTTTCTCTCTTCTAAATGACATGGGAAAATACGGAAAAGGAAAGAAAACTGCAAATCAATAATTGTTGTTGTCATTACTCAATGCTTACTTTGTTAAATGCAACCTGTTTTTCAGAAACTTATTTCTAAATATTTGTCCCCTAATTTGTAACATTGTCATTAATCGCACTCTTGGAGTTGTAACATTTTAAAACAACGAGCCACACGGATCAGCTTTGCAAGCCAAATGTGTCCCGCGTGCCGTAGGTTGGTCACCACTGGTTTACAATATTGTCAGGAATGAAATAAAAAGAGGAACTCCTCAGTAACATCATTAATTTTTGAGCTGTAAGCGTATAACCATAGTACTGCTCTTGCAATGTTTCGGAAGGGTTGGGAAATGGGGTAAGAGGGAGGGGGGTCGGGATTTTGTGTTTATTTAGTGTATAGGTTAAGTATTAACATCCTGCAAAAAAAAAAAAAAAAAAAAAAAAACAGCTTTCCCCATATTCTTTACGACATGAAAAGCGTATAATCAGAGTACTACTCTTGCAATGTTTCGGTAGGGGCGGGGGAGGAAGCAAGAGGGGTGGGGGTCGGGACTTTGTGTTTTTTAGTTTATACTTTTAGCACTAACATCCTGCAAAAATTCAGCTTTCTCTTAATTAGTTGCGATACGAAAATGTTATAATCATAGCACTCTTCTTGCAATGTTTCGGAGGGGGTGGGGAGAAAAGCAAGAGGGGTGGGGGTCGAGACTTTGTGTTTTTTTAGTGTATACTTGGTCTGCTAACATCCTTCAAAAATTCAGCTATCCCTAAATTAGTTGCGACAAAGCCTATTTTTTTACCTTCATTGACTGGGCTACTTGTGCCCTCTAAGGGCCACTTGTCGATAAATTTTTGCTTGATTCTGTTCATTAGTTATTGAGATATAGCTGTCACAAATGATGACAAAAAACGTTCTATAGCTCAGCCCTTGTTTGAGCTATTGACACCAAAATTGAATCAACACCTGTACATTTTAGGGGCAACGTATGGATCAAATTTTGTTTGATTCCCCTAGATTCTTTCTGGGGAATAGTAGGCCTGAATAACTCAAGAAACGTTCCATTGCTCCACCCCCCTTGGAGGAATTCGCGCCATAAATCAACGAGCAGAAGTTCACGTAGGGGCACATATGTGTACCAAATTTCGTTCGATTTCATGCGGTAGGTTTTGAGGTAGAGCGGCCACAAAAAACTGGTCACACACACACAAACATTTTCCAAAAATGCTCAAAATGGACTCAGCACACCTGAAAACGTTCGAATCCGTCAAAATTCGAAATTCGAAAATTTGCACGAAACCAATACTTTCTTCTTTATATTAGATATAGAAGAAAGTAAAAATCGCATATTTTGTCGAAATTTTCAAAATAATTAAACAACCATAAAACTGATGCATCAAAGTTGAACTTTACCAAGCATTGTTGATTTATTCTGTAACACCATTTATTTCTTACTAATCGAAACCTGAAGCACTAGCTTTCAAAAGAAAATTCGGTAAAATGTCCTCAAGTTAGGATACTGTCCTAAGAATGAGCACTTGACTGTACAACATGCAAAATGCCCTGTAATTTGAAGAATGTTTAACAGTTGAAACACATACCTGTTAAAAGCAGCATTTTAATACAATCCATCAGATAATGACTACGGAAATCTGTAAAGAAAAACAGCAATGTGGAAACGATTCAGTTGTTAAAAAAGTGATACACTAAGATAAAAGGTTACCATTGAATTTGAACTAAGTGTATGTAGTTCGTAATGTCATTTGAAAGTTAAGCTATGTAAAAATTGTAAATACAATATGTAAAGTGCATGAACTAAACCGATTAATAACAACTGTAAATGAAACGTAAATGCTAAGAACGAGAATTGTACTAAAGAATTAGATGCGTAAAAAATAAATAAACGAACAAATAAAGTAGCAGTACCTGTTAAACAAAGCAACAAATAAATTTTATTCCATTAACAAAAAATCTTTAGCAGCTTTCAAAAAGGAAAAAAAAAAGAATTAAAATTAATAAGATCAATAAATTAAATAATCATATCAAAAAAAAAAAAAAATGTTTTACCCTTGATGCCGAAAAATAATTTTAAAAATGAATTAATGTACTTTCAAAAATAAATAAAAACAATAAAGTGTCAACTTCAGGAAATTCGCAACTCCGGCGCTCGAATTCGCAACTCCAATAGACTATAGGGGGCGCTGCAGCCACTGTCTAATGGCAGATGAAAAAGGTAAAACAAACAAATGCCGTAACTTATAACTTGCTTTGAAGATTAGTGAATGACAATAATTTATCAGTGTTTGTAGGAAGCTTTCTTTTCTATTGTTCTGAAATTACATTACAATATGAACTATCTGAAGCCTGTAATTTACCCCAAAGAAAACATGTGGGATGGAATGTTTTACCTTTTTCGGTAGTATTGTAAATCACAGCAAGGTAGCGTTTTTGAGCTCTGGAGATGTGAATACGCTACCTTGCGGTGATTTACAAAATTTAAGAAAAAGGTAAAACATTGCGCTCCACTTGTGTCTGTTGGTAAACATAGGCAGTTTGTTATAAGTTTTTATTGACGCATTCGATGTGCCTTTGATTGCTTTCAGCAAACAGAAATTGTTTCCTCCCGTAATGGTATTCTCGAGCTTCTCAAAATAATGTTAGTTTTCATTATTTTCCTCTAAAAAGTGGGTTGATTGCCGTAGATGGCGAGATCATAAACACAAAAAAACTCTGGACTAACAAACTTCGCATTTGCATGAAATTAAAAACAAATATGATGTTCATCTGCTCGAGGTTACTTCTTCTTCTTTTTCTTTTCTTTCTTTCTTTTTTTTTTTTTTTTTGAAAGAGGATAATGTTATACCAGTAAAATTTTTTATTGTTTTGTATGAATTCGCAAGAATATAGGGTTTTTCCCCCCCTTAAGCTCGAAAGAATTATTTGATAACATTAGCAGAAGAATGGGGTTGTTTCCTTCAGTCAAAAGTAGTACTTTTAATCACTGAAATTGACAGATAAGCAAAAAAATAACATGGACTCCATTTCATTTTCTCAACAGTTATTTTTAAATTAATTTCTTAAAATGTCTGATTTTTTAAACAAGGCGTGGTCTTGATGACGTCACAAATGATGCTCTTTGGCGCATCTTTTTTCCGCGTTTCCACGTTATGATAATCAAGAAGCGAATTGAAATTGCGCGCTACGCTTGCTATCAACCATATCGTTGCCAATACACGTGAGTAAAGATGCGAATTAAATATTTTGCTCTGTGAAACACTGAATGGCATTTCATCATTTGTGACGTCATCGGACAGAAGTGTAAACAATAAAAGCACACCGATTTAAGTAATTTTTTAAGAATATTAAACTTAGTCAAATCATTTTAAAAATGGTCAGATCCTATGTTTTTAAGCATTCTCTTTCGGAAAAAATACTTTTAGAATTTTTTAAACTACCCCATTCGGGCTTTCATCTCCGCCTAGTTTGAAAATAATTAATTTAACTAGCCTTATTTTACTGCAGCATTTAGTTGGAATGGACAGTATACAAGATATTTTCTTGACTTCATTATCGTAGGACGAAATGAAAAATGTTTAACCAAAAAAGGAATTTAAAGCAAAAACAAAAGCCGAGAATTTTCATCGCCAAAATAGTGTGCCAACTTTACTTCATTCCTTTCATTCTCAGCTGAAGAGTTTCACCAAAAATTTGTTTGGGGTTATAGTTTTAGTATTGTGCGAGAAAAGAACCCTTGGCGAGATTTCTTCAGTTAAACCATTTTCATTTTTTATCATGAGTGGAATAAAATGGTAGAAAGATCACAGAATTCGATAAGTTAAAAGAAATAACTGTAGATCAATTAAAAAGATAACTACCACCATATATCCGTGATTATTTTGCCGATGATTTGCATAGCATGACAAAATTAAATCATAATTCAGAAATTAGAAACATTCGAAACAGAAAAATTCTAAAGTAACCGATTCGACAATTAGAGAAAAATAACTTAGCTGAAAATGCAAAACAATAAGCCTAGCCAAGTCGCAACTCCAGAGCTCGAATACGCTACCTTGTGGTGATTAGCAATACTAAAGAAAAAGGTAAAACATTTCGTTCCACGTGTTTTCTTTGGGGTAAATTACAGGCTTCAGACAATTTATGACGTAATGTAATTTCAGAAGAATAGAAAAGAAAACTTCCAACAAACACGATGAAAAATTACTATCATTCACTAAGCGTCTAAGCAAGTTATAAGTTACGGCGTGTGTTTGTTTTACCTTTTTCATCCGCCATTAGACAGTGGCTGCAACGCCCCCTATAGTTTATTGGAGTTGCGAAGTAAGGCAAAGAAGTATCATCTTCTTTTGATACTAATTCGTAATGTTATATAATTAAATTATCTAGCATTAATTGTTATTCTTGTCAGTCTTATGGTTACGTTGAAAATATAGTTCCATCAAGAATTGTTAAATATCGAATTCAACATCGTGGAAATGGCTGCTTAGAACTACGAACTACGTAATTTGCATTAATTTCTGACGTTTTAGTATTGCTTCTTGAATTCTCATTTCTTTCTACGTGGGCCCGCTAATCCACAAGGCTTAAAAAATTAATTTAAGTACAATAAAGCAAAAAAATCATGCATATAAACAAAAATTACTGGGCTTATTAGCATTTTCTACGCTACGGCATGCGTTTGTTTTACCTTTTTCATCCGCCATTAGACGGTAGCTGCAGTGCCCCCTATAGTTTGTTGGAGTTGCGAGCAATTTTCGCTGTCGGAGAAAAGAATATCGTCTGCGCAAATCTTTATGCAGAAGAGTCATTCCACAAAAATGTCAACCTACAGGCCAAAATTTCAAACTCAATCAATATTAATGTATCATATATAATTTTAGTGATAACATTCTTAATTTTCGAATTTCGTAAAAGGTTTTTCAAGATAGATGCCATGCGTAGAATAGTTATTGCTTGAAGATCTTCAACAACAACATGTAAATTTTAACTATAAAGCATTCAAGAAACGCGACCTGTAATTTTTTAAGCATATATTCGATGTAAATATTTTTTTTTTCAGTTTTTGCTTACATTTTGAGATTTTAGTTTCATTAATTTCTTTGGTTGCGTTCGATGAGCGATCGGTTGCTCACCTGTTAAAATAATGGCGTCAAATAATGACGTCACCTCCAATGCTTTAGCATTAGCTGACGTCACTAGTTGTCACGTGATCAATCAACCGGTCGCTACCGGTTGAGCTCGTCGAACGTCAGCTTTCATTGAATTTTTAATTTTTTTTCTCCTTGAGCCTAATTTGCAACTACAGATCCCGAATACGTTACCTTGTGGCGATTAACAATACTAAAGAAAAAGGTAAAACATTCCATTCCACATGTTTTTTTAAGTATAAATTACATGCTTCAGACAGTTTATGATGTAATGTAATTTCAGAAGGATAAAAAAGAAGGCTTCCCACAAACACGATGAAAAATTACTATCATTCACTAAGCGTCAAAACATGTTATAAGTTACTGCATTTGTTTGTTTTACCTTTTTCATTCGCCATTTGACAGTGACTGCAGCGCCGCCTATAGTTTATTGGAGCTACGAATTTGAATTCTGTGTTGAACGGCCTGTTACGTTCGTCACAAAACGTCGTATTTTCCCTTCCACACTTTTTATAGGGCTTTAAATTTTTTTTTTTTTAATTCTCTTCCGAAGAGCTTCCTAGAATGCATTTAAAATGTTGAATTTTTATTTAATTATTTACACAATTAGTTATCAGCGTGACGAACGTAACATATTGATTGTGATGAGCGTAATCGCTTGAAACAAACACTGGAACTTTCAAGCGTTTAGTTCAATAAAAAATGAATGAAATGTATATTTTTAAATAGTTGTTTTTTCAATGTTACGGTATAATATTTTGTAATTTTTGCAAAAATTATCTCGATTTTCAACACATGTTTGTGGAATTTTCTTGGGTTGTATTTTATGAAAAATCTGCACCTCAAAAAAAAAAAAAGAAAAAGAAAAAGAAAAAAAAACAGAGAGAGAGAGAGAGAGAGTTAAAGCAGAGTAAGAATGGAAGGCAAACAAAACGAAAATGACGAGAAAAAAAAGCAACAGAGCGTATGCGAATATTACGTCAAAAAAAAAAAAAAAACACACACACACACACACACACACACACACACACAACAATAAAAAAAATCAAGAAGACTGCGGAATCAAAAATGAGAAGTCAGGAAAAAAGAATCAATTGTAGAGACGCTAGTAAGCTCTAGCTTTGCATAGAATTGTAAACCAATGCAACTTCGCATGCTGCGTTTACGGAAAGATTCTAAAAGCACGCTCTTCCATGTAGTCCCAGGAAAAAATAGGCTTTTATATGTTATCTTGCTAAATAATAATAATAATATTGAAATTATTATGGCAGAAATGAAAGTCAAAAAGTTACTGGAAGAAGCTTTCTTGAAAAAACAATCCTTACAATGGATATTGTTTTCGTAAAGAAGATTACATTTCTTGATAGCTTTCTGGAAAAAAAATTCTGCTTGTGTGTGATTTTTAAAAAGTGTGTTGTAAAGACCCAAGACAGAAGAAATTTTTTTATCTTTTCTTCATTACATTCTAAACTGACATTTCACCCGTACGTTTTCTCTCAAGCTAAGCTCTTGTTCTTTCTGCGCCTGACTTAGGCATATTCACAACATGATTGCATATTTTAATGAAAAAATAGATTATAACTAAAGGAAGGAGGAAACTAAAAATTACTCGAAATCCGCCTTTTAGCTATTGCCAAAAACAATAAAAAAATAATAGTAATAATAAAGTTAATTTTGATGATAAAAGTTAACAAACTAAATTCAAGGCTAAACCTTAGCAATGTGGTTTACGTTCTTGAACTTGAATCAAAGAAATCCTTGAAAACCTGCATTTTTTGAAACGTTCAAAGTGCCTAAAATCCACAAATATATGCTTACTTAAGACTTGAAATTAAATTGTTAATTTTATTAACAAAATTAAATTTTAACGCTGTCATTTTTCATTTTTTCTGGAAGCAATTAAAAAACAACACTTTACTTACGTCACACAAAAATATTGGGGGTCAGAAAAGCAAAGCTCTCGCATAAAAAGTTTCTCTTCAAAACAGAGGAGAAAAAATAAATTTTGCACAAAGACAATAAAAAGGTTTTATTTAATCCATAGTGAAAAATTGTTTCGATGAGTGTTACTTTTAAGACAAAGTATCAGTGTTTACTTATTAATTAATATTTACACACGTAACGGTCTAAAAAAACTACACGAGTCATAACCGTGACGAACGTAACTTCAGAGTTGCGCTCTTCAATGTTACGTTCGTCACACGTCATATTTGGAAGAAATATTCATTTCTGTTACATTTAAGAAAAATGAGTATTATTCTGCATGAAAAATAAAGTAAAGGAATGAAAATAAAGCATTGCACTGTTTTTATAATAATATCTACCTAAACTTAAGAGAAGTTGTGAGCTGAATTTCATGTTGCAAATTCAAGGTTGCAAAAATGTTACATTCGTCACACTATAGTAATTCAGTTTCAAAAAACAATTTATGTGATTTATACTGTGTTTTATTGCATGAATATTACACAAAAGTTTTATTCTTTCACAAAATTCCACAAAAGCACTAGTAAATGTTTATTAGACGTTTTAAACTCATGATATGCAACAAAACAGTCTCTGAATTTTACGTTCGTCACTATGGAATGACCCAGAAACATAAAGTATATTTTGAATTTCTCCGCCAAAAACTGAATACATAAATTAAAACTTTGGAGTGAAAATGAAAACTAATCATATGTAAAATAATTATTTCACAGTAAAAACCATGGCGTCGGAATCGGAGTGAATCTGATTTTGGGACGAATGTTTTTGATTCAGACTCGAAGCTGGAATCGGTCATTTTTCCTTATAGTCTGCAACTCTGCCAATGTTTGCAGAGTCAGAGTGGGACTTATTAAGGGATAAAAGAGTCGGAATCGGAGTCGAATATCCAAGAATCGGAGTCATTCATTTTTCCTCCGTGCATCAATTTTTGCCAAAGCTACGAAGTCGGGGAATCGGAATCCGACTAATTGTTGGGCACAGGAGTCGGAGTCACCCAACAAAGTTTGTTTGAAATTAATCCGCCTTCAAGTGCGGAATCTACATTGACTTTCAGTTTCCCCGTAGGCGCTAATGTTAAGGAATTTGAACTGTTCAAAATTGAACGGAAAATTGTTCAAATCAAAAAGATTATTTATATACATGTTTTTCATCAAAAGCTTTTTTCTACAAGTTTGTTTGAAACGAATTCGCCTCTAAATTCGGAATTGCCTTGAATTTCCCCGTAGGTGCTAATATTAAGTTTTTTTGAACTGATTAAAATTGAACGAAAAGTTGTTCAAATCAAAAAGTGAAATGTAGGAATGAGGTGTCCTCTCTGAGATCTTTCGAACAAAAAAAAATTGTTCGAATTGGACTATTCACTCAAAAGTTATTAGGGGAGGACAGACAGACAGATCAACAGATCGCCAGACATTTTTCCCCATTTAAATACCCTACTTTTCAGTATTTGAATTTTCGATACTTATTTAATTATTTTTTTTATTTTTTATTTATTTATTTATTTATTTTATTTTTTGTTTTTTACGATATTTTTCACGGTGCATTAAGCCTTCTTTCATGCTTTTTGCTACTTTCTCTGATTTTTACTGGGAAAGTAGGTTAAAAAGAAGCAAACAAGGAGAGAGTTAGACTGGGAAGAAAGTGTCAAGCTGAAAGATTATATTACCAAAAAACTTTAAATGATCACGGGACGCGGGAGCGTTCCGCCGCCAAGAAAACCAAACGTCAGCAGCCAACGAAAGCAAATCCACCGCCAAGAAAAATGAAAGAAAATAAAAGCGACTAAGAACAGTTTACGCGACAGAACAAGTTGGGGTTTTTTTGGATTTTTCACCCCTCAGTATCTCAGCCCCATGAAAACTCCTGGAGTTGATATTTGGTATGCTCAATCTCTAGTGGCCCCTGAAGACATAAACTAAAATTCAATCCCCAGTACCATCAGGGGGAGGAGGAATTTAAGTTAGAAAGTCGCTCTTCAAAAAGGTTTTCGTTTTCTTTGACAGGGCTACAGACCAGATGAGAAGAAGAGGCTACAGACCAGATGAGAAGAAGAATCGAGCTGAAAATTCGCACACACATTCCTTGTGCCTTATTGATGTGCCTTTTGCGCCATTTGACCTCCCTCCCCCCTTGTTTTTACTCCCCATATCGCAACTTCCCGGGGTTCTGTAGCAGCCCCCCGCGGGGGGTTATGGCAATGATTTTTTGTATACATATTGTAACGGATCCGGCGCGACTTCAAACTTTCTTGAAAGGACGACACAGTTCTTGATTAAAACACAGGAGCTTTATTTACACTATGTAGAGAAGAAATCGTTAACAACTGCTAAATTAATCATCAGCAATTAAACAAATATCACTCAACACCGTAAACTCAACGGTTACACACGTATTTACTTCCAAATACGAAAACAACAGCGCGAAATGCCTCGCAATAAACAGAGAAAATACGCTCTCAGTTCAAATTCTCAATCGAAAATCAACTTTTTATCACGCGGAACGCTTTTATAAACATCGAAAAAATTCTCTCAAATATTCCACAAGATTCCAAACGCTTCTGGAAAATAGTAGACCGTTATCAAATTTTATCAATGAACGAAAAAGAAATAGGGGGATCGTATAATTTAGCCGAATGTATAGGGGTTGTATATTCATTACGGGAAACTATTTACAGGTTACGTTACTACAATAATTACTATTTACAGAATTTGTAACATTGCCCCCTTCGTAACCACTGACTGCACGTCCCGGGCAGTACAATCCCCAGAAAGGGTGCCAAACTTCCATCACAAGTTCACAAATACACACATTAAATAATAACCAATAATGCATAAGAAACACAATAATAACAAGAAATATTACTAAACATTAAAAGCAAAAAAAAAAAATTATCTACAACTTTTATGTTATCAACCATGGTTGTTTACGTAATACTCATGAACTATGGCCATAGTATGGGGCTAACCGATCATTATGTACAACCCTGGGTTTTGCATTAGGTGATTTTTGGATCCTCACTACGACGTCATTCAGTCGGTTAAGGACTTTGTAGGGTCCATCCCAATGCGACTGCAATTTGGGTGAAAGACCTTTCCGTCGGATGGGATTCCATAACCAAACCTTGTCGCCTTCGTTGAATTCATGTCCAGTAGACCTTGTGTCGTATCGGGTCTTCATCTTCTCCGCCGCGATGTTGATTCGCTCTCTTGCGAAGTTATGAACATCTTCCAACCGGGCCTGGAGATCCTGGATGTACTCCTCAGGCGATTCAGGCGCATCCGGAGGACGACCGAAGACGAGATCACAAGGTAGACGAAGCTCTCGTCCGAAGAGCATCTGAGATGGGGCAAGTCCGGTAGTCTCGTGGACAGCACTGCGGTAGGCCAGCAGGAACAAAGGTAGCTTCTTGTCCCAATCCTGTTGATTTCTGGATACCATAAGCGAGAGATTATTCAGGATTGTGCGGTTAAATCTCTCCACCATGCCGTCCGATTGTGGGAGTAGTGGTGTTGTCCTAGTTTTCTCAGTTCCGAATATTTGACATAGGCCCTTAAACACAGCAGAGATGAAATTCCTCCCTTGATCGGAATGAATCTGCAAAAGTGTTCCATATCTCGAGATCCAATGTTGGACTAGAGTCTCTGCTACGGTGGTAGCTTCTTGATCTGGAATGGGATACGCTTCGGGTCATTTGGTGAAATAGTCGATGGAAACAAGAATGTATTTTTTCCCATCAACAGTTCTTGGTAGAGGACCCAGGATGTCGATCCCAATTCGTTCGAAAGGAGCTCCAACGTTGTACAGATGTAGCTTCCCTCTGCTTCTTTTCTTCGGTCCTTTACGAGCAGCACAGACGTCACAAGAATGGCACCACTTCTCCACGTCATCCTTCGCCTTGCTCCAGAAGAAGCGCTCCCGAACTTTATTGAGGGTTTTCAAGACACCAAAATGTTCTCCGGTCGCACTACTATGTATTTCTTTCAGAACATCTGAAATCCTTGATCGGGGAAGTAGTAACTGCCACCTAGATGTTTTGCCGTCATCAGATTCCCGTTTTCGGTACAGTACGCCGTTCCGTAAATGGAGTGAGTTCCATAAAGCCCAGTATCTTTTTGTTGCAGGGCTGAAGATGGAAACGTCCTGCCAGCTAGGGCGCCGACTGTCACTTTCCATGAACTAGAAAATTTGTTTTATGTCGGGGTCTTCAAGTTGATCTTTTCGAACCTGATCGTCACTCCATGGATCAGGTTCTGATGATGTTGAAGTCACTGTCGCCTGATAGGTAGTAGGGCTAGTCGTTCTATACTGTTTCTCGATTCGGGAACAATAATTGCAGTTCTCAGGACAGGGTCTCCTTGATAAAGCGTCTGCATTACCGTGAGACAACCCTTTCCGGTGCTTGATCTCCATGTCATATTCCTGGAGCCGCTGTATCCACCTGGCTATCTGGCCTTCTGGATTCTTGAAGTTCTAAAGCCAAGTTAACGAGGCATGATCTATCCGAAGCAGAAATTTTCGGCCGTAGAGGTAATGATGGAAGTGTTCTACAGCTTTCACTATGGCCAGTAACTCCTTTCTGGTGACGCAGTAATTTCACTCCGACTTTGATAAGCATTTGCTCCAGTAAGCGATGACATGCTCATTGCCATCAATTTCTTGGGATAAAACAGCTCCGATGCCCTCGTTGCTAGCATCAGTCTCCAGGATGAATGATTTTTCAGGCTGAGGATAGGCGAGGATAGGCGTTGATGTTAAAGCCTCCTTCAGTCGTAGAAATGCATCTTCGCATTCTATGGACCATTCAAACTTTTGCTTGCTCTCCCTCAGCTTATGCAAAGGTCGTGCAATGTTGGAAGAACCCTTTACAAACTTCTTGTAGTACGTGCAGAGCCCCAGGAAACTTCACAGTTGATGGATGTTTTCGGGACGACTCCAACTCTTGACCGCAGATACCTTTTCTGGATCGCTTTGTACACCTTCAGAAGAGATGATGTAGCCAAGGTAGTTCACTTCCCGGCGGAACAAATTACATTTGGACGGGCTTAACTTCAGATTGGCTTCCTTAAGCTTTTGCAGCACCTTCTAAGATTTGCCAGATGTTCTTCGAAACTGCGTCCCACGATGATGATATCGTCTAAGTAGACCAGACAGGATTCGTAGGAAAGTCCTCTTAACACTGTCTCCATAAGACGCTCGAACGTAGCTGGTGCATTGCAGAGGTCGAAGGGCATCACTTTAAACTGCCATAAGCCTTGTCCAGTTGTAAACGCTGTCTTTTCTCGGTCCTCAGGGTGTATCTCAACCTGCCAGTAGCCGCTCTTCAAGTCCAGGGTCGAAAACCACTTGTGTCCGGAAAGAGTGTCCAAGGTGTCGTCTATCCGTGGAAGAGGGAAACTGTCTTTCTTGGTGATTTCATTCAGCCGTCGGTAATCGACACAAAATCTGGTGGAGCCCTCTTTCTTTCGGACCAAGACGATGGGAGAGGCCCAAGGACTGGATGAAGGTTCGATTACATTATTCTCCTTCATCTCTTTCAGGAGGGTCTCAACCTCTTCCTTCTTGGCGAACGGTAGTCGTCTTGGCTGCTGTTTTATAGGGACGTGTTCTCCAGTGTAAGTCCTATGCTGTGTTAAATTCGTACGGCCAACATCCTCCGATGTAGATGAAAACAGATGCTTGAAGTCGCCCACCAATTGTTCCGCAGCAGTTCTTTGATCTTTCGATAATGGAGCACTCCCAATTAACTTCGATGTCAAGGACTCAGAAGACACAGTCTCGAGGTAATAGATTCTTCTAATGAGGCAGTTTACTGGAGTACAAGTTGCTAATACTTCACCTTCCCGGATATTCCTTGGCCTTTCACTCACGTTGGCGACTCTCACAGGAATTACATCCTTAGAGAGGTCCACAAGCGTAGATGCTACCAGCACTCCTTTTAGGCCATTGCTTAGGTTAGGGTATTCAATGAGTCCAAATCGAAAACTATTGCTTTCTTCAATGGAGCCAGGTATTAATGATTCTGACCTTGAGGGAATCGATAAATCTGTTTGGGCTATCATTTGATGAGCGGATTTTACATCATTTTCAACGTTGAAGATGGCTATGTCTTCTCTCATCGAGTGCAGTTCATTAGTCTTGAAGTCAAGGGTGAAGTCGTATTTCTTTAAAAAGTCCAATCCGAGAATGAAGGGGTCCGTGATATCAGCAACGAATGCCGTATGATGGTAGGCGGCATTCCCAAACACTTTTTCCAAGTCCACTTTACCCTCAATCACAATTTTGTCACCTGTCACAGTATGGAGACTTACGCGTGGCGATGTCCACAACAGTTTCAATCCAAATTCACGAGCCACGTCTGTCCTAACGATTGTCACATTGGCTCCAGTGTCGACAATCAGTTTGCAAGGATTCCCATTTACATGTGCGTAAATGAAAAGTCCATCACTGCCACTACTAGTAGAGGAAATCTGCAGAGCTCTGGTGGAGGTGATTTCTTTCCCTCGCGTAGCTTGGCGAGCAGGACAACTCCTTCGAAGGTGCCCTTCACTACCGCATTTCCAGCACTTCTGCTCTTGTCTCTTTTGGGCTGTTATGCTGTTCAGATGTCTTGCCAAGTCACCGAGTTGTCTCTCAAGTTCAGCGAGATGGGACGACCTGGAATCATACTCATCAACTTCCAGAGTTCGGATGGGATGGCGATCCACACAGGTTGCTTGCTGGGCGGCCTCCAACTTCATCGCATACACAACAGCAGCATTCAGGTCTTTGACATCCGCCATCCGTAGAGCTTTCTGGATTTCCGGATCTCGAACCCTGTCGATGTAGTAGCTGAGTGCCAGGTTGTCTCGAACATCCGCAGGGCAGTCGCAAAAAGCAAGATGAGAGTCTCTCGATGTCCGCGCAAGCTCTTGCAGGGTTTCCCCGGTTTTCTGGAAACGGGACTTCAACTGAAGTCGGCTGAAATCTTTCCGGCACTTCTCACCGAAGCGAAGCTCCAACGCAGATGTGAGGGCGGCGAAATCCAGGCGCTGGCTGTCCGGAAGGGTCTGAAGAATGTCCGCTGCGTCACCTCTCAGGGATGCTGCAAGATGGCAGGCCTTGGTAGCAGAGTCCCATCAGTTCGCTTCCGCCACTATCATGAATTGAGTTTTGTAAACCTGCCACGAAGTTTTCCCATCAAATGTGGCAAGTTTAATGGACGATCGAGCAACCGATGGGGGAGCGCCAAACTGTACAGAGCTGCTTTCCGCGGTCGCCAATCTCCTTTCCATGTTTTTAATTTTCTCCTTCACATGATTTTCAACTGTTGCGATACGGTTTTCTACTGTTTCAAGTTTTTCATCAAAAGCATCAACTCGATGCTCTATCTCATTAAATTTATTTTCCATCACAGTCTTTACCGAAGTAAGGTCGTTTTTAATTTCCTCTTGGTTAGAAGCTAAATCATTTTTCAGCACCATTAAATCACTTTTCCATTGTTCTTGATTAGCCGCCAATTCACTTTTCCATTGTTCTTGATTAGCCGCCAATTCATTTTTCAATTGTTCTTGATTAGCCGCCATATCGTTTTTTAATTGTTCTTGATTAGCCGCCATATCATTTTTTAATTGTTCTTGATTAGCCGCCAAACTTTCAGTCAAGTCACTTTTCACAGCATTAATTGCTTCCAGAAGTTGTTTTAATTGGTCATCCATTGCGCGAGTAATCACCATAAAAACAAAGTCTATAAATTCAAAGTCTTTATGAAAAAAATGTCCAAAGTCACACTTACTCCAAGAAAGTCCAGAAGAAGCCCCACGTTGGGCGCCAATTGTAACGGATCCGGCGCGACTTCAAACTTTCTTGAAAGGACGACACAGTTCTTGATAAAAACACAGGAGCTTTATTTACACTATGTACAGAAGAAATCGTTAACAACTGCTAAATTAAGCATCAGCAATTAAACCAATATCACTCAACACCATAAACTCAACGGTTACACACGTATTTACTTCCAAATACGAAAACAACACAGCGAAATGCCTCGCAATAAACAGAGCAAATACGCTCTCAGTTTGAATTCTCAATCAAAACTCAACTTTTTATCACGCGGGACGCTTTTATAAACATCGAAAAAAATCTCTCAAATATTCCACAAGATTCCAAACGCTTCTGGAAAATATTAGACCGTTATCAAATTTTATCAATGAACAAAAAAGAAATAGGGGGCTCGTAAACTTTAGCCGAATGTATAGGGTTGTATATTCATTACGGGAAACTATTTACAAGTTACGTTACTACAATAATTACTATTTACAGAATTTGTAACAATATTCTTGGAGGGCATTGAGGACATATACAAAAATTCAACCCCCAGGGACATCATGGGCCGGAGTAATTAAAGTTTGAAAATCACTAATTTCCCCTAAATTCATATGTACTTACTCTCAGCTTATAGGGTTTGTTAATCTCTGACTTCAATTGCAAGGCTAGAACAGATCTAAGATCTAACAATTATTCAAAAGTTGTCTTTGCAAATGAAATTCAATCAAAAAACTGGTCCAACAGTTGCAACTAGACGTTAAATCGCGGATATCACAAATTTGCCACAGCGACTGCGCATGCGCGTGGACTTGCGCTCACAATGCAACCACCTCAATTAGAAAAGCTTCCTGCCAAACAAGATAAACAATTTGAAGGATCTATCCATATTTCTGAGGAGTTGAAGGTGGGAGGAGGATCTAACGGAAGTAGGTGTGATGAAAGAGGAGAACAGGGAGGATGATAGTTTGGCAGATACTTGGCGAGCAAACAAGATATGCTCGTGGTCACAAAGTCCTCGAAGTGATACGGTACCTCTGGGATGCTGGACCAGGGATTGCTCGGTTTCTGGCTATTTCTAACAAAATTTGTTTGAAGTAAAGCCGCACTTCAAGTGCGGAATTTATATTGACTTTCAGTTTCCCCGTTGGCGCTAATGTTAACGGATTTGAAGTGTTTAAAATCGAACGGAAAATTGTTCAAATCGGAAAGATATTGTATATGCATGTTTTTCATCAAAAGCTTTTTTCTACAAGTTTGTTTGAAGCAAATTCACCTCTAAGTTCGGAATTGCCTTGAATTTCTCCGTAGGCGCTAATGTTAAGTTTTTTTGAACTGTTCAGAATTGAACGAAAAATAGTTCAAATCGAAAATTTAAATATAGGAATGAGGTGTCCTCGCCGAGATCTTTCGAACAAAAAAAATATATCTTTGAATTGGACGATTTATTCAAAAGTTATTGGGGGGGAACAGACAGAATGACCGACAGACAGTTTTCCCAATTTCAATACCCTACTTTCCATTTTAATTATTCGATATTTACTTAATTATTTCGTTATTGTTGACATTTTTTTTGTTTTTGTTTTTCGCGATATTTTTAAGATGCATTAAGCTTTCTTTCATGCTTTTTTCTTCTTTCTCTGACTTTTACTGGGAAAGTAGGCTGAAAAGGGGAAAAATCAATACTGCTTACTAGAAAACAGTTAACTTTATTTTAAGTGTCACGAGTAAATGCCAAAAGAGTAAATTTTACTTAATCCCTACGTTTTCTCTTTTTCGGAGTTCTCCCCCCCCCCCCACCCCGCTTTTTTAGCCTATTTTCCCAGTAAAAATCAGAGAAAGAAGAAAAGAGCATAAAATAATGCTAGTCAAAAATAAATAAAATAATTAAATAAATATTGAAAAATTAAAAATGGGAACGTAGGGTATTGAGATGGGGGAAAATGTCTGCACCCCGCTCCTCCCAATAACTTTTGAGTGAATAGTCCGATCCAACAATTTTTTTTTTTTTGTTCGAAAGATCTTGGCGAGGACACCTCATTCCTATGGTGCACTTTTTGATTCGAACAATTTTTCGTTCGATTTTGAACAGTTCAAAAAAACTTAACATTGCGCCTACGGGGAAATTCAAGGCAATCCCAAACTTAGAGGCGAATTTGCTTAAAAACACTTTGTAAGAAAAAGCTTTTGATGAAGAACATGCAGAGAAAATATCTTTTTGATTTGAACAATTATCCGTTCAATTTTTAAAAGTTTAAATCCCTTAATATTAGCGCGTACGGGAAAACTGGAAATCAATATAGATTCCGAACTTTAAGACGGATTTATTTCAAACAACTTTTGTTGGAAATAGCTCTTGACGAACAACTAAAGACTCCAACTCCGATAGTTTTGCAGCACCTGACTCTGACTCAGACTCCTTTGCCCGACAATTAGTCGAACTCCGACTCCCTGACTTCGTAGCTTTGGCAAAAATTTATACACGGAGGAAAAATGACTGACTCCGATTCTTGGATATTCGACTCCGATTCCGACTCCTTTATTCCAAAATAAGTCCGACTCCGACTCCGCAAACATCGGCAGAGTTGCAGACTTAAAGGGAAAATGACCGATTCCGAATCTTTAAATTAAAAATCTTCGGTTCCTAAATCTGACTCTTTTATCCCAAAATGAGATTGACCCAGACTCCGATTCCGCAGCCATGGTTTCTACTGAGAAATAATTAGTCCTAATATGATTTGGTTTTGATTTCACTCTAAAGTTATATTTCATGTATTCAGTTTTTTGGCGGATAAATTCGGAGTCTTTTATGTTTGTACATAAATGCGCAGACAATTTTTTTTTTTTTACAATGAAAATTATTTTTTTAAGTTGACATTTTATTTCTTTTATTTACTTTTAAAGGAACATAAACTCATTGGAAAAAATTTGTTTTGTGGCAACAGAGGAAAAACAAACGATTTTTTTTTGTTGTTGATATAATGTATTTATTTTAATGAATTTATTAATTTTAATTCTTTTTTTTTTCTTTTGGAAAGCATTTAATGATTTTTTTTAATGAAAAAGGTGTGTATTACCGACTTTGTTTAAAATGTACCGCTATTTTATTTGTTCGTTTATTTCATTTTTTTTACACGCATCTAGTTTTTTAGGTGAGTAAGGCATATTTTATTCTTAGAAATCAGCTTAAAATATTAAAAAATAATGTTTGGACAACTTGCAATTTTAACTTTTTTTAAGAATATTGATCAGACACCAGAAAGTAGATATTGGTATACGGGAAAATAGGCTCGTTTAGTTTCGCACGGAACTTTTTGTTCTTTCTTCCTTTCTTCTTTTTCTTTCTTTCTTTCTATCTTTTTTTTTTTTTTTTTTTTGCGTCAGGTCGCCCCCCCCCATATCCCCCCCAAGCCATGGGCCCGTAGTTTAGGCTATTGACATGACCTCGTCGGGCCTGAAGTGGATGGATAAAATTGTCGACAATTCGGGGGGTGAGACGGGAGGGGTCATGACCCCATGAAACTCCTCTCGTTGTATCCGCCCCTTTCACCCTAACTGAAGAGTTTTTGGAGAAATAAATGAGACTATAAACGACTTTTTCTCGAGCACATGCAGCGCTGCACTATTTACGGGAAGAAACAAAAAACGAATGTATTGGAAAAAGAATGACACAAGAAAACAATGACGTGCTGCCTACTTTCACTTATTTGTGATAGTTAAATTTCGAAAAAAAAAAAAAAAAAAAAATCCCCCGAAAAACGAAAACAGAAACTGTGTTTGATGTTTTCGCACAAATTATGCGACTTGTTAGGGGCCATTCATTAATTACGTAAGGATGATTTAGGCAATTTTTGACCCCCCTTCCCCCCCATGTATGGCACGTAAGATTTATCTCCGCCCCCCAATCTTATCTAAGATTCTATTTTGTTTTTCAAAATAAAAAAGTTTTTAAATTCACCATTATTAAATTAAATCTTTTTTTGTGTAATGAAATATTTACAAAAAAGTTGGAATCTAAACTGAATGTTTTTTCGACATTGTTTTTGTGTGTGATGCGATACTCATTAAAAATAAAACATGGCTTATATAGTGCCAGTAACGAATTTTAGGGGGCAGGCAGGGGGTCCTTGCCACACCCCCCCCTAAAGGATGAATTAATTTAACTGTATGATTAATTTTTTTTTAAATTGACTTCTCTATAGCATATTTTTTGTAGTTAATTAAAAAGAATACAAAACACACACAGCATGTTTTGAAAAAAAGCATTTTTATTTGCTTTAAGAAGTAATACTGGAGCCAGAGGTCAGAGAGTAGAATACATTTAATTTACTGGTTTTAAACTCTAGGGGACATAATATCGCGATCCGTCGATTTTCTTTGATAGAACCAATAACAATTAACATTTAAAAAAAAAAAATGTGTGGCGTGCCTGAAAGAGTTTTTTCGATCCAAGAAGTTATTTGCGAAATAATAGTTTTTTCCTTTTCAGCTTATTAAAATTGCAAAATGAAAGAAATCATATGGTTGTTTCAATGGCGAAACCTTGATACTAATGAAAACGGCATTTAGTATCAAAAGGTTATCTCAATTGTATCATGGATTTAAGATCAAATCAGTAACTGCTTTGAAATTCTCACAGAAATAGTTTCTGAATTCTTGAATAAACTTTATATGTTATGAAGCTATGGTTTTTTTAATCATGTAATATTTTACAGTTAAAATGTAAATTATTTATAAAAATTAAATGAGCTATGAGTTTATTTAATAACGTTGCCCTCACGTTATAATCATTATGAGAATGTTCTTAATTAAAACCGCTCACTGTATATCATCTCGAGGACATTGTCTAGAGCTTAGTATTTAATTAGCTTGTAACGTTAAAGATATTTTACGTTCACATAAAAAGTGTATTTGTGCATAATATTTATTTACTTTAAAGTAGATTTATTGGCCTGAAAAGGGTCCCCCCCCCCCCCATAAAAAGAAGCATTTTAAAATAAAAGTTTTTCTGTAACGCCCCTGCATAGTGCAATTCGTTTTTTTCACTTTACACTATTCATTCTTAGTAAAAAAGTAAATAACAGCTTTTCCTAATACATATTACCTAAGAATGGGTTTGACCCCTCCTCCTCCTCGGGATCCTTACGTAATTAATGTATGGCCCCTTATCTACAATGGTGGATTAGTCTTAGAGTCGTCACCGAGTGTGCACTGCCACAGCTGTAGTAGTGCTGCCATCTATTAGGTTTTTTTAATAACAATTTTACTTTGTGCGTAAAAACGTATGTATAGTTGAAGGATTTTTGAGGCGGGGCAATTGCAGTGTCGTACGTAGACTTAAAAGGTGCACCCCGCAAGTTTTATAAGTACTTCCTATCTAACCCTTATCCAAAAAATTTAAAATTGCTACAGAAACCGGAGAAGCATGGCAGCCATGGTGGAAATTATTATTTCGAGAGTTTATTTAATTTTGTTTTATTTCAAAAGAGTAAAACGGCGGAATTTGAAAAAGCAGGCTTGAGATTCTTCCACGATTGTTCTTTTTTTTAGTTTTTACTTTTCTCCAGTTTTTTTTACTGTTTTTCTTTTTTATTATTACTATTATTATTGTGTGAGTATATATATATATATATATATATATATATATATATATATATATATATATATATATATATATATATATATATATATAATTGCGTGTGTGTTTGCTAATTCTGTCGCTCAAGCCAGGCCGGAGTTGGATGTAGGTTTTCAACTAATATATTTCAAACATAAATCACGAAAAAAGCAATATGGCTAAACTATGGGAGAGACGAAACTGATCGTTTTGTCTCTTTCTTATTCGTATTTACCTCTTTCAATATCCGTTTTTTTTTTAATTTTTCTTCTCCCACAATTTCCAGCATCGAATTTTGCTCTTTGAGCTTTTCATTTTCTCACCTCAGCATCTGTTGAAATGCGTAATAGTTTCAAATCTCTTACTGAATTTGAAGATTTAGCTTTCAGAGCGTTCCCAGGGGTGCCCACAAGGGGGGGGGGGGGAGAGATTTTTTTTTGCAAACGAAATTTTTAGAGAAAAGAAAAATATTTAAATTTATTCAAAAAGAAATAGTAAGATGCAAGAATAATGCTTTTTTGACGCACTCCTTCCAAAATTTAGTAGCATTGAAAAAGAGATTTTTCAATGAAGACAGGATGGCGTCAAATAATCTGTTGCAAAAAATGGTCCGAAAGTTTAATTTCATTTTAATTTATCATGAATTTTGTTGGAACCAGTACAGATCTGTACGATGAACACGTGTGGCAGCGATGAAAAAGAGGGGGTCAAAAATGGATAAAACAAAATCTTATTTATTTATTTATTTATTTATTTTTCTAAGAATCTTGACCATTATACTCCAGCCTTTCACTAATCCATAAACTGAAAAAAATCAATAAGAACTCATTTTAAAGTTTTGAAATAATATATTTTTAAACTGTTGCCTGACCAATATCAATATATCTTCTTTACAAACAAGTTTGAGCTTGTGTAGAATTTTTCACATCATTATACTCCCATGCTTTGTATCATTTTTGAAACGAGGTTTTTTTTTTTTTCTTTTCTCAATTTACTATTAGATGATTTTTACCAAACTGTCAATAATGTTTGACTCCACTGATGGCAGTAGGGCAGTTTGATCTTATAATATCTTAAATATTTTTCACAAACCATTTTTACTTTCTTCTATAATTTACACGTAGAAGTGTAGTATTCATGACAATTCTCGAACTTGTGTGGTTAATAGATGAATCATTTTGACCATTTCCGGAAATATCAAGTTCTGTGTATGTGTGTGTGACCGAGTTTTGGTAGTTACCTGTATGCGTGTTTAGGAATTCAATTTCGAAAAGCTTTCAGAAGAGCATTTCCCTTATCATCATTAAAGACCGGCATTAATTTTGTTTTTAAGGCTCGATTTCAAAACAATTTCTGCGGCAGAGCCGTGAATTTCTTTTTTCTATCCCATTATCGAAAATTATCTACAATAGAGTTTCTGGAAGCTCAATTTCAAAAAAACTGCCTGTGGACGGCCCCTGAATCTCTCATCTCATTAATATTCCCAAAGATCGCCTAAAACTACCTTTTTAAAGATACAAGTTCGAAAAATTTCTGATGAAGGTCCCCAACCTCCCCTCCTATCCTCCGCAGTTCTCGCAAACATCTTAAAAAATAGTCTTGAAATTCCCCCCCCCCCCGTTTCTAGGACTTAAATTCTGAAACATATCCAGAGAAAAGCTTCCGAGAACTCCTCTCCCCCACCCCTTTCACAACATCATCGAAGGTCGGCTAAAATTGCGTTTTTATAGCAACAATTTCGATAAACTGCCAAAAGATGGCATTCAATTACGTTTTTAGCATAGAAAAGCTCAAAAACTCCCCCCCCCCCCCCCCCCCCAACACGATTGAACATTGAAGACAATCGAAAATTGCGTTTTTAAGTTCCGATTTCGAACAACTGCCGCGGAAGAGTCATGGAACTTCAACTCTGCTTATTGTCCGACCATCACGAGAAAAACCACGGCTGAAATGTCTGCATCTGTCTACTACTAAAGCAACGAGGCGCGTCTCATTTTTCCAAGGGATACTTAATGTTGGAAAAATCCGTACGACTGCACAAAGGCGAGCCGACGAGTGGCGAAATGGCGCCAAAAAGCCTTCCTGCTAACCCTTGCAGAAAATGAACGAAGTCCGTTTCTATAGCAGTAGACGGGCTCAGACTTGACTGCGGGAGCTTTTCTCGTGAAAGACAGACAGTAACATTAGCAGAGATCGTCTAAAACTGTGTTTATAGAACTACAATTTCAAAATAGTTCCAAGGAAGAACACATGAGTTAGTTCCCTTCTCCCCATCCTTACTGAAGATAGTCTAAAACACTGCTATTGGAGTTTTGATTTCGAGAAATTGCAGCAAAGGGCCATCGAGACCGAGCATTACTGATGACCGTCAAAAACTACGTGTTAAAACCAAGTACCGTGGGAGAGCTTCCGCATACTCTCCCTCCTAACATCATCGAAGGTCGGCGAATTTTGCGTTTTAGGAGCTTCAGTTTCGAAACATTGACTGCCATCTAACGTTGCCAAAGATTGCTTACAATCACGTTTCTATTACTTTAATTTCAAAAGGTTTTCAAAGGTCGTTTTGTAGAGGCTTCAATTTCGCAAAATTGCCACGGGAGGGTCCACTAGCCCCTCTGCCTAACATTACCAAATATCGTCTAAAACAGCGTTTTTAGAACTACAATTTCAAAAAAGTTCCGCCCCCCCCCCCGCTAACATTACCAAACATTTTCGAAAACTGTTTTTGGTGTTTCAATTTCGAAAAGTGACCACGAGAAGGAGACGAAAACTTTCCTCTCTCTAACATTACTAAAGATGGCCTAAAACTGCATTTTTACAACTACAATTTTGAAAAAATTCAAGGCCACAGCCACCGAACTCTCTTTGACATAATCGAAGCAATCTGCAATTGCATTTCTAGTGCTTCAATTTCGGAAAATTTCCGCGGTAGAGTCACCAAGCCTCTCCTCACCCTAAACATTATCAAAAATCGTTTGGAACTACAATTTTGAAAATTTTCAAACCTCAAAACCTCAAGGGGCGAAAACCTCAAGAAACTTTTTTTTCTCTGAGTTTATATAAAATCTTGTAAAGACTCTCTCCCAAAGCAAAAATCTGAATCCACTCTATCTCTCTAATTTAGAATATATTAGGGGAAAAAGTGGGGTGAGCACTTGCTAAAACACATACCTTCCCTTTTAGTTTTTTGCTCTCACGACCACCCTGCGAAATTTAATATTATCATTATCTTAACTGAGATTTTTACATTACTTAAAAATTTCGATGAGACAGACAGCAAATAGAACGAATCTCGTAGCCGCAACACTCAAAAAAGTTCCGAGCAAAAGGCAAAACTTCGCGAGATCCAAAATTTATTGATTGCTTGTACTTGTATAGGCAGTTGTTAATGTAAGCAGTTCGTTTTCGTATTTCTTGTAACTTTATTTTCTTCAAGCAACTCTATTTCTTAAATTTCTTTCAGATATTATTTTAATTAATTCAGAAAATTATATGAATTTACCTGAAAATTTGTGTCTCTAAAAAGTGTTATGTTTAACCTTATTTAAGAAACAAGAGAGTTAGGAGCTATTTTTTTTTGGGGGGGGGGGGTGAGATTTTGCGCCATTGAGCTTGTGGGGGGGGGGGGCACCCCTGGCCCGTTCAGCAATTGTCTTCAGAGAGCAGGGAAATATTTTTTAATGTTATTTTCTTTTATCATAAAATGTTTTTTTCCTGTGTGTGGATTGTGGAATTGAGGAAGAAAAGTACAAGAAAAAGAAAAAAAAAAGCACTTAAAGTATTGTTCTTTAATGGAAAGGAGTCAATGGATACCATTCAATAAAAAAAATTTAGAGCTTATTTAGGATTCAGAACGTTTGAATCAGATACTATGTGATTAAAAATACAGTTAAACTGTTAATTCGACTACGGTTAATATGAAATCCCGACTAAAACGAACATTTTGTTAATCCAGTTTGATTGGCACAGTTTTACATGGCACAGAATATTTTAACTGACAATAAAACTGCAGTCAATACAGCACCTTACGCATTCCTTTCTCATAGTTTCCGAGGTCAATCTTGTTAGCTCTCGGGGGGGGGGGGGGAGGTTCTGGACTGCATTGGGCTGGACTATTGTAAGAGCCAAGGCATTTCTCCGGTTTTTGCTATTCTGAGAATGAAAGGGTTGAACTCATAGCGTTTCTGTTTACCTTTGAACAGGTAGGTGCTTGGGTGAACTTAGTTATAAAACAGTTTATCTCTTAATTTGGGTATTATCATCTGTCCCTTTCCCCCGCTCACTTATCACCATTCTTCTAATAGGTTCCTCAGTTATCGCTAATACAATTTAACACAGTAAAAATGCCTGTCCCACGTTGTTTATTCTCCACTGGAACATGGATAAGGCAGGTTATTTCATGTTGTAACATAGCATATCTTTTCTGGTTCATAAAAGAAAAAAATCCGTTGTATTTATCCCGTTGTATATGGTTTCACATTCTTGACGATAATTTCTCCCATGTCGGACCTTTTTAGAGTTCCAAAGAGATGGAAGTCACTTGGTGCGCAATCGAGACTGTAAGGAGGATTGTCCAACGCCAACCAACGCAAAAACCTTATCACACTTCTTGTTTTATTGGAGAGACATGTTTCCGTCAGTGCAGCCATCTTTCACATTTGTCAACCAACCGGTCAACGACAGACTAAATAGTATGATAAAAGCAACTAAAAACATAAATAATAACGTTAAATCATTACAAATTTGCTCGAAAATGCTAATATCTGTTTCTGGGTTTCAAAACACCTTTTTGTCGATGCAAAAAGATGAAAGCATACGGATATAAATACACCCTATAACAAAAAAGTTGACAAACCTAGAAGAAGTTGTCAGAATGAAACTATATTTTACAAATGAAGGACAATATAGATGTAAGAAAGTGATTGCAAAATGAGATCAAAATGATTGTTTAACATTCGAAATCCTCTTGAGCCACCTTTTGCATGAATGTACGAAACGATATACTAGAGATTTGAGACATAGCAGTCTCATACGATGCCCTGCGTCATCTTGTACCAGTTACTGTAAACGCGCCACTCATTCGAACTAACGCGTAGGTCTCCCAATTTACCGTTCAAAGTTATCCCAGATACGCTCGATCTGTGACAGTTCAGAGGATAGAGTAGGCTAGAGAAGGTATGTCGAAGAAGAAGTCTGCTGACACCCTTGCTGTGTGTGACCCGAGCATTGTATTGTTAAAAAATGGCTCCCGCGAGCCCTACCATGAATGGTAATACATGTGACTGAAGCATGACACAAACGTACCGCCAGACTATCATGATGCTGTTAATTAATTTTAGGGCTGATCATGTATGATATGGCATGGCAACCACCGTTGCAGCATGCCGTTGGAAACAAAGACAGAATTAAGTATTTTACACTGTCACCTTCATTTGGAATTGTGCAATGTTCGATGGGGTTGGACTGCAACCAAATGGATCCTGATCACCTTTAGCGACGAATCTAGATTTAACTTGGGCAATGATGACACTCATGTTCGCTTGTGAAGACGGTGAACGGATTAACTGTTCCTATGCTTTTCAGCTGCACCCCGAAACCGCAGTTGGGGTGATGTTATGAGGCGCCACTGCATATGATACACAGTCTGCTCTAATATTGATCTACAACACCCTAACAGCCTGACGGTGCGTTTGTGTCATGCCTCAGACACATTTGTTGACTCTCTTTGCGGGCTCCCAGGAGCCATTTTTTAACAGGACAATATTCTGTCACACATAGCAAGGGTGTCATGGGACTTCCTCTTCCACATTATGACCTTCTCTGGCTTGCTTGATCCTTTGATTTGTCACAGATCGAGCATATCTGGAATCGCTTTGAACGGTAAATTGAGAGACCTACAAGTTTGATCAAATTACTGCCACGTTTACAGTAACTGTGGTACGAGATGACGTAACCCAATATTACAATATTTTTAAGCCTCAATCTTCACCAATATTGCCTTTCGCATTCATGCAATAAGTGGTCTATCTAACGTTGTACTAAATCTTCCATTCATTTCATTGTTTCCTGTAATAAAGGATTATTTTGCTTCTATTTTTGAACCAACTCTAAAATCAATGTTTTCTCACGTATGTAAAATGTCGTTGCATTCTGATTTCTTTTTGATGCGACGATATTTTTGTTTTGAGTGTAATTGGAACTGTCTCATACTTGTCTCCAAATTTGCAGAATCGTGAGCCAAATTTTCCGAATAAGGAAACTTTTGGGAGGTCACAGGGATCTTTTTCGTGACCTCCCATCCAGGCGTTCCTATTCATGTTAAGTAACTAAAAATTTCCATCAACAGAGTGGCATTGGACGAGCAATAATATTTACACACAATAACTTTCTGGTTTTTTTTGAGCAATTACGATTGCTTATTGTTCTTATTTGACCATTTTTGAAGTTCGTGCCTTTTTCAGCTTGGACCAGCAGCACCACAGCCCACCGGCCTCGGCAGTCGCCCCTCCGAGCACTGCCTCCTGGAATCAGTTTCTCCTGGTCGGTGGCGTCCGTGTCCTACACACACGCACGCTCATACACACATGCTCATACACAAGCCTTTACACACATACACACACGCTTACGTGCACACACACAGGTCTACGCACACACACAAGCCTACACATCCACGCACGCGCGCCTACACGTACACACACGCCTGCACAGACACACACAACTATACACACGTAACCGCCTACGAGAAGGGACAGGTTTGGGGGGACAGGAGCCGTTTTTAGAAACAATAGCCCCCAATGAGTAGGGTAATGTCACAGTTCGTGATTGCGAAAAACGTAATTTGAATTCAAAATTTCAGAATTCAAGCTAATTTTCATTTTTTTTTCCTTTTTTTTTGAGCAATCACGATTGCTAATTGTTTTTATTTGACCGTCCGTGATGTCCGGTTCCTTTTTCAACCCAACCGTCCTCTGCAGGAGCTACTCCTTCTGGTAACCGCTGCTCCTGGTCGGTGGCGTCCATGTCCTACATACACGCACGCTCATTCACACACACGTGCCTTTACACACATACACACACGCCAGCGTGCATACACATAGGTCTACGCACACACAAGCCTACACATACACAACAAGACACACGTAACCGCCCAAGAGCAGGGACAGGAACCGTTTCTAGAAACAAGCGAATGGGGTAGTAACCAATGAGTAGGGTCCTGTCGCAACTCGTGATTGCGAAAAACATAATTTGAATTCAAAATTTCAAAATTCAAATTAATTTTGAAAATTCAAAAGTTTTTTTTTTTTTTTTCCCAAGTAAGGTTGTAACAGTCCAAGTTTTATAAGTTTTATTTTATTGATATTTACACGGAAACTCTGAGCAGTTCTAGTAAATTTTCTTAGCCACGGTTCTTCAACGCATAATTCCGCTTTAGTTTGCCCTTTGGATTCAATGTTGTACAGCTGCACTCATTTTTTACCCTCTGACCACACATAAAAATTACAAATAAGAAGCAACAGAAATGAGAAAACTTGCACTGAATTCTCTGCTCCCACTGGTATATGACTGGAATTATAGCTTATCGTTTTCATAGAACAGAGCAGCGTACCGCTAAACTCGTACGGCAACCTTTTTTTAGAATTAAATGAATACGTACTAATAAACAAGATTGTCGCTGTTATTGAGAAATCTTTTTGAATGCATTATGTTTTATACACAATTAGAAAATCCCCCGTCGCTTCTACATTTGACTGAGGCAATTGCCTGTTTGATGGTATTTTGATAGTTGACATTTTAACCAGGGTTGCCAGATTTAAGAACAGTAAATACGGGACAGGCTTCTAAGAGTGAAGGGGGGGGGGATGATAATTTTGTGGTTGAGGGCAGTTACTGGTTATGGTGTATTTTTAAGGGGTGATAAACAACAATGTTTCATTAGCTTTCGAAAGATTCCTCTCAGCATGTTTATTTGTGAGTACACTTTTGGAGAAACTCTAACTCAAAGAATAAATCAAGCAATAGAACGAAGTTCAGTATACAGATCGACGTTCATAGGAACAGGTGCAAATTAGTTTAGTCACATTTTTCGTTTTACAGTATTTTTTTACTTAAAAATACTGTCTGGTATTATAAAATATCGTTATTGGCTAGAATACCGGACCTATGCCGTCCCGTAGGGAAGTTCCCCGGGACGCGGGACAATTTTTCAAAATACGGGACTGTCCCTTGAAATCCGGGAAGTCTGACAACCCTGATTTTTACCCTAACTCTGGTGTATTAACCCTAATCTCCAGTAGATAGCGTTCATTGTTGACCATTTTTTCGTTTCTTCATTCCCCTGAAATGACTCTGTCTTACCAGTAAAACAATTAAGTGACCGGATCCAGTTCAGCCTTGTCACAATAAAGCCTTTCCCTGCATGTTAAACATTACCAAGGCATATTATCAAATTATCATGGCGTGGCGAGAGTTTCATTGTTGATGACGTCAGAAGCGTTACCCGATCATTGGCAATTATATATATAAGGATTATTTACTTGGTGGTTTTAGCGAAATAAATGTTGTGTTTATCTTGATGAATTAAATTCCTCCCACAGGAAAAGATTCTGCTTGTGACGCGAATTTTCATGGCAAGGACACATGAAAAGTATCAGCAGTCTACATGTTGCCAATGGGCAGCAGGCGAAGTATTGCTAATTTTGCAGATCCCTTATTGAAGTTCTCATCCATGTAGACCGTGTTCTCTCAGCGCATCATGCATCTGTACCATCGTTGAATACTGTGTTCTAATGCCTTGTATTCCATTATTTAGTTCAGTAATTGTAATCTTATCTGCCTTAAAGTCTTTATACATCGTGATGCAGCGTGCTACCAACTCTCCTCCTTTCAAGTAACTTGCTCCAGGAATTGGCGTCAATGCCGTTGCACTGAAGACCACAGCTCTCGCCAACGCCAGTCTTTCGCTTTCCATAAATCTCGCCACGTATTTCACCAGCGGCACCACTTCTGAATCCATCATAATTTCCAACTGATTCCGATCCAATCTTTGACTTGTGTGAATTGGTCTGTAAGTTAAGGCACCAATAGGATCTCTGTTAGCAATCGCGATATCTTGACTTGGGTCAGCTCCGAAGACTTGGTACAATACAAAATCCCTGAAAGACGGATCATAGATCGATCTTCCTGCATATCGGACAAAATCTTCATTCAGCTTTCTGACGGCTCTATCGAATTCTCTAAGAGCCCTTTCAAGATTCCTGAAGCGTCTGCTCTCTCTGTCAAATATTTCCATCGACCGAGTTTCGTGGTTTCGTATCGTCCTTGTTTGGTTTTGAATTTCTTTCGTACTTATAGTTGTCAAAATAGCTCCTGCTATCAACGCACACCATCCAAGAGGATTCCACATGAAGACAATGCCACCTAGTTGCATGGATGTACCTAAGATTCCATTCGCGTGCGAAACTATCCGCGCATCCATAGTCTCCTGTGTACAGTTACGTAAATACTCAGACTGCTGAATAGAAGACAGCGCTGATTCCAATTCATTTTCATTCACCAAGCGAAGAACTTCTCGCAAACGATCTCGGGCAGTTGAGGCACTGTGATGCATGGCTTGTACGGATTCTTGTGTGAGTGCTGTGCCTGCTAAAAGAGGGCGCATGCGCCTTCTTGTTGCAAAACGATGTATTAGTTCTAGCAGATTTAGAAACGATAAAGCTAGCTGTATCAGAAAAAGGTATATGAAGTGAAAGACCAAGCCCTGTTGAAGAAAAAAGACGCTACATTAAAAACGTACTGCGAAAAACAGACAGTAATAATTTCATTTAATATCAAAAGCGTAAAGACAGATTAATACGACGACTTGTCAAACTAAAAATTAAGTGGACTGAACTTCCCTCCCCCCCCCCGAGCTTTTGAAAACTGAACTAACTTATTTTTTTCAACTAAATTGCGCATGCGTTGATCCAAGTTCCAAGTATATTCTGAGAAGTGTTTTTCGTTCATTAATCCCTTCAGTCGGAATTATGAAATATTGGACTAAAAACGTTGATATTTGATACACAGTGTACTACGGTAAAGGGTATCTTATAGACAAAATTTTGAGTTTGTAGGAGAAAAATTAAAAGAGTTATGGCGCGTCCAATATTCCGAACTTATATTTTTGAAATCAATATTTCATATACAAAAACGATAAAATACCGAACAAACTTCATTATAAACTGTTCTACAAACAATTATAAAACATAATATAAGCGTTTGAAATGATTAATTAAAGATTATATATTTTTTGAAAAAATTCAGGAAGAAAACCTCGCTTTTCAGATGAAAATCCATGGTTGGAAAAATGAGCCAACCATGGCTATATCTCTCTCTCTCAATCCTTATATGTCAGTGTTGTCAATCTCAAAACGAAAAATTATTTCATAGATTATAATAAGTAGAATGTAAAGAGTCAACTACAAAAAAAAAACTACTAATTAAATCAATTATTAAATGATAGGCAGCTGTTTAAAGTGTATGTCCGGTATACCGGACACCAGGTCTGAAGGGGTTAAAAGTCCATTTCTTGTTCAATCTGTTTTTCCAAATGTACCCTGATAAATTAACCAGTGCTCAAAGCGTGTTCTATTCACAGAAGTGATTCAAAGAAATAGTTGTTGCCATAGAGAGAATAACACTGTCGTGGGAAGGTAAAGAACAGTAACTGCACAAATGAGTTTTTTAGGTATTTTAGGAATGTGTTTTGGATTCCATTCTAACAATAGGAAAATGTTAGAATTTGATGGGTATTTTTCGTGTTTCCTTGTCGGCGGAAATCAAATAAGCAAGCTTGAACAATAAATCTAAAGTGCAATAGATGACAAAAATTTAAAAAAAAAAAGAAAAAAAGAAAGAAAAAAGAAAAACACCTCTTAATATTGCATAAGCGATAAGCAAGGTGCTAGAGATTTAAAATCTGTTTCATGTCTCAATTTGATGTTGTTTTTTAAACTGAAACACAAAAGGATTTTTTTACTATCTATTTAATTATGTTCAATTTTTCGGGAGGGGCCTGGCCCACCCGGCCCATTGTAAGGAGCCAGCTTTGAAAGCAGATTATTCCCTTCCCCTTGTCTTCATCTTTGCATTTTTTGTGTTCAATTCAATGTGCATGGCAACAATGTTAGTATTAATTTTTTAATTATGTATTTTTTAAATCTTTCGCCCTCTCGCTTGCGTGAAATCAGTCTGAAAATAAAGACAATAGAAGAACGCGCCCTTTTCAAGAATTCGTGATAAAATGTTGACAGTAGTGATTAGCTACACAAATTAACCAATAACCGAAAAGCAATTTTAATTACAAAACTTTTGCGTCAAAGCTGCGGTAGTGTAAAAAAAAAGTTAATTAAAACGTGTCTTCAGTTTTTATTTGTAAGCTATTAACGTACATTTCAAACCAGTTTTCCTTTATAACATTCCAAATTTTATCTAGGATTAATTAAAAATATTACACAAGGTGAGGACGAATGATGGGTCCGAGTTTTAAAAAATATATCTTCGAAACTGCTGCGCATATTATGAGAGATGTTTTTAAAGTAAATACCGTTTTAAAATAGAAAAAGAACAAGTACAGGATAGAACAAAGAAATTTATTGCACAAAAATCTATCACTCCTTATCTGCCGTGATTTTCCAAGCGTTTGTCATAGTGTGATACAGGTTTTTGTACACCCATTCGTAGAAAGTTGCCACCTGAGTAGTCAACCATGAGGGCTTAGGCTGGGACGTTTTTCAACATTCTCCGCACTGCCCCGACCTCGCTCGCAACAACTTCCATTTGCTTTGGCATCTACAGTCTTTCCTTCTCGGTCGATGGCATAACATCAATGATGAGCTCAGAGAACATGTTACCCCATGGTTGATTACACAGGCGGAAACTTTCTCCGAGTAGGTATACAGAAACTTGTACCACGCTATGACAAATGCTTGGAAAATCACGGGAACAAAATTAAAAGATAGCGCAAGGAGGGTAGATTTCTGTGCAATAAATTTCTTTGCTCTATCAGTACTTGTTCTCTTTTTTTTTATTTCAAAACTTTAAAAACAGCCCTTGTATAATAAGCGATATATGAACATCATGCAGCGTGTGCACCGCCCACGGGCGGCCAAAGCAAGGGGTGGCTGCAGGCCGCATCATATAGTTCTTTTAATCAAGCAAATTTCCTCAAGAATTTCTCACAAGATAACATATAATAAGTCGAATAAATATGCTGAATTTTAAATGTTCATTTATCAAAGTAAGTGCCGATTTTCCAACAGTATAGCATATTAAGAAAAATGGAATGTTAGAGAGCACATTGTGTTGATCCATTATCCATTAATATCAACTCTTTACACACATACTTTATTTGGTTGCAAAATTTGAGACAGAACCGGTAATCAGGCATCATACAGAGGAGGGGAAATGACGGAAATCCCCCCCCCCAAGCATGAAAGGATGCCTTCTAACGGCCACTAATGCTTACCCCCAGCCCCATCAAGCTTTTAATGACCATAAACAATGAAGACATATTTTATGTATAAAAAAATATATATACTGGTATCCAAAAGTTAAGCATAATTCATAAAATGCGAGAAAAATCTGTAAATTTTCGTAAAATTATATAAAGTTACTTATGGAGATTCATTGGTTCAAGAAGAAACAATATGCTTATGCAAAATAGTATAGTCGATGGTGTCATGCGCGAATTAGGTGCGCGTTTCGGAATGTGGATAAAACAGCTAGCACGCTTTAGAGAGTTCAGGCGCGTTTCATGCAATTGCTGTACCAAGAAACATTGGATCTGGTGAAACAGAACTAATAATGGCACAAAGACGCCAATTGGACATGTTTGCGAAAGGAAGAATCGTTGGAATGCTAGAATCTGGATGATCACAAACTGAAGTGTCTCGTATTCTTAATGTGCCTCAGTGTGTAATCTCGAGACTGTGACAGAGGTTTTCAAATACGGGAGATATTACCCGCCGACCTGTACCAGGTCGACCAAGAGTCACAACCGCAATCCAAGATCGTTTTCTGGCAATTTCTGCACGACGTCATAGGGACAGCTGTGCCAGAGAACTGGGTTCGGCGCTCAGTGCCGTCACAGGAATAACAATTTCGAGGCAAACTGTTTACAGGAGACTCAATCATGTCGGTCTGTATGCCAGAAGACCAGCAGTTTGCATTCCTCTCACATCAGCGCATAAACACGCTCGTTTAAACTGGAGCTTGCAACATCGGCATTGGAGTCTGGGACAATGGGCTAATGTGATGTTCAGTGATGAGTCCCGCTTTACTCATCGGAGTGATTCTCGTCAGGTAACAATCTGGAGAGAAAAGGGGACTCGTTTCCAACCGCAAAACATAAGAGAAAGACATCACTTTGCGTCAGCAGGAGTAATGGTGTGGGCGGGCATTATGTTGGATGGCCGCACTGACCTTCATATTTTTGAGACAGGCTCAGTCACTGGTCAGAGATACAGAGACGAGGTTCTTGAGCCTTATGTTCGCTTGTTTCGAGGTGCTGTTGGTCCTGAGTTCATATTCATGGACGATAACGCGCCATGTCACCGAACAGCTGTGGTCAATGACTTCCTCGAATCAGAAAATGTCCAGCGAATGACGTGGCCTACGAACTCCCCTGGTCTGAACCCTATCGAGCATGTCTGGAATATGCTCGGGAGATAACTTGCAGCCCGTTCACCTCCGCCAAGCTCCGCTCCGGAGCTAAAAAGAGCTCTCCAGCATGCTTGGAACTATTTAAGCCCACAACTCATCCACCACCTCATAGAAAGTATGAGTAATCGTTGTGCAACGTGCCTGGCAGTCAGAGGTGGCCATACACACTATTGAACTTCAGTATCATCTTTTAAAGAAAAAATTTTGTGCAAAGAGTAAACTCCTCATATGCCAAATTTTCATTTAAACTATTTTTTGGGATGATAAAAGTAAATATTACCGTTTTTTTGAGTAGTTTCCTTATTTTGTAACCGTGTTGCACTCGCATATCATGTTTCCCCCTATTTCGATGTATATTTCTCACATTACTCACATAAATAACAATTATGCTTAAATTTTAGACACGAGTGTATACTGATAAGATACTCTCGCAAGTATTTCAAACCACAAATTCTGCGTTCAACAGTCGTAGATGCGTGGAGACTGGAGAGACAATGGAAAATTGCGACTCCCCTGAGAGTCAAACATAGATGATCAACAAACTAAAATTTTTAATTTTCCCCCTTTACAGCATTTTTTTTTACTTAAAATCACGAATGAACTGCCCGGTTTCAGATCAGGACAGGGCCCTTTTCCGGGGTAACAAATTTTAGTGGTTCTCTAAAACGAAGATCCAAAAGGATGCCATGAACTCCTTGACGAGACTAAAGAAGGCTTTACACTGCGTTTTTAGGAGGTTAATTTTGGAAAATTTTCCTGGTTGAACCACCGATCTTAAGAATCCAATTAAGTCTCTTATTCACCCTTTCTACCTTAATTTAATCAAACATAGCCTAAAAATGATGGCTCCGAAATCCAAAATGTCTTTTCTGCGAAGAGCTCTTCCTAACGTCATCAAAAATTGCTCAAAGGCATTTTTCGAATTTCTTTTTCGAAATTTTTGTGGCAGAGGACCCTGAAATCCATTCCCTAACATTACTACCAAAGATAGTCTGAATTAGCGTCTCTAGAGAGACTCCTAATCCCACCACCTCTCAGTCAACATATTCAAAAACAAACTAAAATAGCGTTTTTCAATCATAGGTTTCGAAGAACTTTCAGGGAAATACCCCGGATCCCCCTTTTCTCCAACGCAATTACTATAGCTCAAAATTTTGTTTTTAGATGGTTCCGTGGAGCCACCAAACCCTTCCTGCCTAAACAGCCTGAAATTGACTTCAGTTTCAAAAAAAAAAAAAAAAAGTTTCAAAAAAAAAAAAAAAAAAAACAGTTTGTGAGGGCACACTGAACCCCCGCCCGATCGTTATCTCACCGTTATCAAACAATGCCTAAAATACGATTTTGGGACTTCATTTTCTAAAAAATTCCGGATGGCTTATGTAAATTTTCACAGTATTAAAGCATCCGGAATCCCCCATCAATCGCCGAGGTGAGGTGGAGAAAAGTCTTTAGTTGTATTTTTCAGATATTAATATCGAAAAATATTCAGATCCGCTGAAGCTTCCCAGTTTCCTTAATGTCACAAACAAGATAGTACAAAATTGCGCTTTTAGAAATATCCGCTTAGGAGCTCCAAAACCCATCCTTCATAAAAATAGCCTATAATTGATTTTAGTTCCGAAAAATATTTCAGTTCAGAATATTTTCCCGTTTTCCCTATCGAGTTCAAATGTAGCAAAAAATGTGTTTTTGAAACAATAGTGCCGCTAAATTACCGAAGGAAAGATGCCAGATCCCCTACCGTCACCAAAGACAGCATAAATTTGAGTTTTAAACTTCGAAAGGTTCCGAATTTCGAAAGGTTTCCGATGGGAGACGACCAAATCTCCCTCCCTCCAGCAACGTCAACAAAGATAACCCAAAATTGCACGTTTGAAACTTCTGTTTCAGAAAATTTTCGGGAAGAACGCCTATTCTTCCTAAGCTAAGGTCACAAAAAATAGCTGCAAATTGACATCAATTTTGAAAGAATTTTAGGAAAGAACTCCGACATTACTTTCCCCTCAAGTCTCGAAAAATTTTCGAAAATTGCCTTTTTTTGACGTCAATATTGAAAATTTCTCCATGGACCTTCAATGTTCCCGACTGTTTTGTCCATTAGCGATTTGTGTTAATTAAGCATTATTGATGTTGTTGTGTTATCACTTAGACAACTCGGATACCCGAGCTCGAGTAGCAATGCTACTCATGAACTTTATTGTACAAAACACTAGCTATATTTCTCATTAAATTATGTGTATTTTTTGTAATATGTGGTAGTTTAAAAAATATCATATTTGGAAATCGGATCCATCATTTTTGCTCACCCTGTATACATAGCAAGTTGGATATCACTCTTGGAGTGAAAACTTCTTTAGGCGCGTTGAGCATTTTCTTTTTTTTTTTTTTTCAAAAATTGAGTATAAGTAAAATAAAGTACCTTACCCGATATTTGTATGCAACAAACGTCATTACTAAAATATACGACAGCAAATACAACGTGAACACATATTTTGCAACTGACCGGCTACCTTCGGCACTACATAAGGTTTCACAATGAGTCAGATTTTCTATATTACATTTCAAGAAACACTTTTCGAAATCAGACATTATAACACCACCTGCAAAAAAAAAAAAAAAAAATGTTAAATTTTAGGATAAAAATCTCAGAAGTTGTTACAGCCTGTCTAATAAATAATTCATCTGTCACAACTCAACTCAAAAAAAATAAAAATAAATAAATAAATAAATAAATGAATAATAATAATAATAATAATAATAACAGAATACAGCACCTTTTTCTCTACTTTTTTTAAAAAATCAAATTATACCCTCCGTTTCAGTATTTTTGAGCTCAAATATAAATACATTACATTGCCTGACTTGTTTTGAACCAACCACATTACGAATAATACGCAGGTGCCCCAAAGAACAGAGAACTTTGAAAATACTTAGAGTTGGGTCACGTTTGAAGGTGGTTTAGATCATCATTTAAGAGAATCTGGAGGGAACGATTGCCATCCGATAAATGAGTATGTACCACTCTGGGTACGGTATGTTTGAACTATGTAAAAATGTATACACCAGGGTAGCGCATAAACTTGTCTCCACCAGTAGCGTAACTAGGGGTTGGCATGAGTGGCTGTTGCCAGCGGCGCAGCAGCCAGGGGGGCGGCATTTCGACTGATTAAAAAAAAATTTCAAGAGTTTTTTTTTTAATCATAGAATTTGAAAAATGCCTTAAAATTAAAAAAAATCGCAAGAAAAAGAGCCAGAGGGGGTATATATACATCTACATACGTAACATCTACTGAGAAGGAACATTAGGCATCATTGAAAACAATTCTAAAAAAAGAAAAGAAAAAAAATTACAATGCTGCCTCCTGTTTGTCGAATCAATTAATCAAAATGTTCCCCAAAAAAGAAAAAATATATACCCCTGGTGACTTTCACGTGGGGGTGGGGTGCCCTGGGGGGGTGGGGTGCAATTTTTTTCGTTCGCCCCATATGGGTCGCTAGACCCCATAGTTACGCTACTGGTCTCCACCATTGACGATAGCATGTGAGCTGTAGAAACATTAAACAAATACTTCATGAAGCCTTCATTTTCCAAGAAAAACAGCCATGCGATATTCGGATTTAGTCTTATCTGTTAAAATTTTGGGCATGTTGGGCTTATTCTGCACTGTATTTCCGTTGGTGTGTGGTGGCGTTCTCTGGAAACATAGAAAGCTATATAAAACTATCTGGCAACACGTAAACGAACTATGAATTCTCCCACGAACACATAAAGAAAATTTGAAGAGTCAGAACGGAGTAGAGATCAAGTTAGCGAGAGGCACGGAGAATTAGCTAATCTTGCTATCCTACTGCTTACACGGAAATGTATGTCCAAAACTACCTATTGCTTTTGAAAATTTGTAACTGTAGCTGTATGTAAGTTAGTCAGGGGTGCTCATCTAGGGGGAAGGGGGTCATGGCGCAGACAGCGCCATTGACATTTTTAGAGGGGGTTGTTTTGGGGGTATTTTTCTCATTTTTCGGGGGTCTCTTGCTTTTAGGGGGGGCTTTCGTGGGGGGGAACTCTTACTGTTAGTGAGGCAGGGGGTCAAAGACGCACCTCTGAAGTAATTGTCGCCAAATGTTTGTTAAATAAAACGGTATCCTAGCCAGTAGCGTAACTATGGCGTCTAGCGCCACTGGTGAAATAAAGAAATTGCGCCCCCCTCACACATGGAAAGTCACCGGAGGTCATTGTGTCCTCCAAAAAAAAAAATTTTTTTTTTTTTGGAACCTTTTGATTTGTTGATTCGACAAATAGGAGGCAGCATTGTAATTTTTTTTTCATTTTTAAAGCATTTTTAAAATTCTATGATCAAAAAAAAAAAAAAAAAAAGAAAAAAGAAAAAGAAAAAAACACCTCTTAAAAAAAATTTAAATTTAAATCAGTTGAAATGCTGCCCCCCCCCCCCCCCGACTGCTGCGCCCCTGGCGAGAGCCACTCTTGACAGCCCCTAGCTACGCTACTAATCCTAGCTTTTCTTCAAAACAAAGACTTTTAGTATCAGTAACGTTACAACGTACAACAATTAAACATTTGGGGTAGGCCAAAAATATTTAGCTCATTTCCTGCTCTAACGAAAAAAGAATCAATTGAGCTTCGTAGGAGAATGTGGAGCAAAGTGAAGAATGGCAAAGTGAACTTCAAGACTTTCCCCCGTACCCCCGAATGGGTACCCTGCTCTAGGCATTATTATTCGTCTAAATTGATGGAACATTTGCTTATCAAGATGTTCGATGACTTTTTTGTATTGCAGACCTTATAATATATGTGATGTAGCTGGGGTGCCAATTTCTCTCCCCAAATGTGGTGGCTCTCTTCAATTTTATCCCCCCCCCAAAACGAAAGAAAAACGTCACCATCTTTTTAATGGATTAAAATCCTTCTGTAAAAAATTTAATGGCATTGTTTGCATCATGACCTACTCCCTCCCCCCTCCAAGGGCTGTTATTATTCTTATATATTGCTATTATTATTCGCATAAATCCCCCTCCCCCACAAATTAATCATGCTTCCCCCCAAAACGCGACCTTTTATTGAAGAGACTAAACTCCTTTTAAAATAATTTCTCTGATAATTTCAATTGTATACCCAGCATCAAGAACCCCCCCCCCCCCCCCGCTTTAGCTATTATTATTCGAATAAACCGATGCAATATTTTATTTTCAAGATGTCTAATGGCGTTTCTCTGTAGCATACCTTAATATGCAGATGATATAACTAGTGGTGCCCATTCCCCCCCCCCTCACCGACTACGATGGCCCCCCTCAATTTTACCAAGTCCCCTTTTCCCTCAAGAATTACGATCCACTAATAAAAAGATTTAAATTCTTCTAAAGTAATTTCTCCAAAAGTTTCTGTGGTATAATCTGCCTCATGATCCCCCCCCTGACACAAACACATGAGAATCCTTGCTATATTATTAGAATAAATTGCTAAAATATTTATTCACCAATATGGTCTATGGCTTTTCTCTGTTGCAGATACTTATGTAATAGGTTTTGCAGTCCTCCCCTCCCCCCATAAATGTTGAATTTACGACCTAAATATATCGATATATCGAAAATATCGATATTTTGAGAGCGATATACCGCGGTATTAAAATTCTGATATCGCCCAACCCTAATGAAAACGTATTGTGAACAAATATAAAATGAATGAACAAATGTCATAATAACAAATCAATAACAGTAAAAAAACATAATGCATCTATTGAATTGTGTCCAAGCCCGGAACCCATTTTATGGCTGAACTTTCATACAGTTCAAAATACTCTTCCTTAATTCAAGTAGGTCGGTGGTATTATTAACAATGCGCGATACACCTCTTCTAATTGTCTAGAAGTCCTTCATCTTCAAATAATTCGGTCTATTACGTGTTATATTTGGATAAATCCTTTTGTATGTGTGCGTGTGCTTCATTTGCATTATGTGTATATAAGCATATATATATATATATATATATATATATATATATATATATATATATATATATATATATATATATATATATATATATATATATATATATATATATATATATATATATATATATATAATATTATATATAGATATATATATATATATATATATATATATTATATATATATATATATATATATATATATATATATATATATATATATATATATATATATATATATATATATATATATATATATATATATATATATATATATATATATATATATATATATATATATATATATATATATATATATATATATATATATATATATATATATATATATATATATATATTATATATATAATATATATATATATATATATATTTATATATTATATATATTTAGATAGATATCTATATATATAATATATAGCTAGTTGTAATTTCTTTTCGAGAAACAATACTTTTCCAACAACAACATCAATTTTTCGTGAGCAAGAGATGTTTGTGTTTGCTTTCTATTAGCCCTTTGGTTTGACATCTACGATAAACTTGTCTGAATTTGATCATGTTAGTTTTTCTTACTCGTTTTCGATTTCTTTTCAAAATTCTTTACAACTATAATTATGTAAATATATGAAAATATGCTTTAAGTGAATATATGCTTTACCTCTATGCAAATTTTCGATATGGCACTTCATAGTTTTTTTTTTTTTTTTTTGTTCTTGCCAAGTAAAAAACCAAATAGCGAGACAGGACAACAAACCAATAATTTTCCTGTTAGCATAACAAATTACCATTTGTTAAGCTAACAGGAAAAATTTTCTGTCAAAATTTAGTACACATTTGAGACAAATAACTAAAGAAGAAATCATAAAGTATAACTACAATCGATGGTTGGAATAAATTGTTCATAGGAGAAATGAATTCAAAAGTATACTCGAAATTAAACTTCACTAAAAAGAAATGGAAAAAAAAAAAAAAAACAGTGCAGAAAAGCGCACGAAAATGCTAGAATAAATATGCATCTCACCATATAGTAATGCCAATATTATTTTTCAATCTTTCTTTTGTTCAATAATCTTATACATATAAAATCTGAGTATCTATCTATCTATCTATGTCCAAGCTTCTTCTCCCGAACGACAGTGAACTGACCATCGAACCAGGTATCGATGGATTCGTAATCCTCCCGTCTTCATGTTTGGCTATTTAACATAATTCTCCGATAATAATTAGCGGAGATATCAATTAAAAACTTTTTAATTATGACTCTTAGATTTCAAAATCAAATCACTATTTTTCGAAGGCTTTCCTCCATTCAAATTATTATTCAGTGCTTCAACTCAACTTTCCGGATGAACGCTTTTATTAAAATTTACAGCGTGAAGAAAATCATTGAAAAGAAAACATCTGTTGCCATTTCTTTTTCTCGAATATAAAAGAAATAAAATTAGGCTTTTGTTTTAAGGCTTTTCCTGTAATCAGGGTGTTTAAGTTGTTTACTTTTCGATTATTTTGCCGTAATCTGCAGCAAAATTTTGCTGTTTTTTTTTTTTTTTGTTCAAGCCTGATTGTTAAATACGCGTCACATGACATAACTTTCATTTTCGAGCAGGACCGTGCACGTCGTAAAGTAAATGAGTGATTTACATGCAGTTTATTTTTAGTTACCTAACCTTAGTTAAACCTTGCTTTACGCGCATTTATTTATTCCTTAACGCGTTAGAAACTAGTGTTCAGTGTACTACAAAAGCATCAACTGGACTGCTCTTACATTTTTTAGGTAGCCCGTGCAACGCCGGGCACGCAGCTAGTTTTCTATTAATTCGTGCTTTTGAAGCCAAGTTTTTACATTAATAGATTGATTTTGATTCTGTATTATGGTAAAAGAAATGTAGGGTAGACCGGGGGCACGTTTACGCAGTGCCCTTTTTCGAAAACGAGTTATAATTGGAGAGCCAACAGTCATACCAGATTGATGCTGCTCCCTAGCAAATATTCTCACAAGTTTTGAGCATCAGTCGAGTTTTGGTTTAGCATGCGGATAGAAAAATCTGTTTTCTACCAAGTCGAGTAAATTTTGTGTTGAACGTTTTGAAGCTTATTGTGAATAAATCCTTATATATTATTTCTATAGCCTGTTTTTTGGTTTCTACGCCAGATTTTCCTCAATTCTTGATCGATTTCTTTGATTTACGCCTTATTTTAAAGCTTATGGTGCTGTCTACTGACGAAAAATAGACCCCACGGTCTAAAAATTGTTTTTTTAAGCCGAAAAACCTGTTTTAAAGAACCTGAATGAGACTTTCGGTTAAACTTATAACTTGCACAATGCCCGACAGAGCTGAATAGCTTGATCGGCAGAGCGTTCTCCTCGTAACCAGAAGAATGCGTGTTCGGGCCCACGTCCGGACAATCTGCATCAAAAAATTAGAGAAATATCATGCTTTACATGAATACTTAATTAAGTGAATAACAAATATGAGGGAATAGAATAAATGAGTAGGAAAACGCACTTTGCTGTTATGAAAAATTGATGTGGTTTTGTGCTAAAGTACTTCTGAATTGTACGTTTTTTTTTTTTTTTTTTTTAAGCTTTGGCTCTGGTAAGAAAATTGGAAGCATAATGTAAGTGAAAATATAAGTAACAGGTTTAAGATTTCAGACTACAATAGAATTGTTTTTTGTTCAGAAAAAAATAATAAATCGTATATTGAAATATATATTCTTCTAATGAGTTTTTGACTCTTTGTACAAATAAAAAATTACTACCTCAATTTGATGGGTAAAATACATATATTTTCTTTTTTTTGCAAAAAAAAAAAAAAAATAGCTTATCACATTTTTACTACATTCGAAAAGCTACTCTTAAAAAAGAGCATAGTTCAATTTATTTTGTATTTTAACCGTGCTGTTAAATGATGAACACGTGCTGCCATCTAAGTCATAACGGTTCAAGCAGCCTGCGATAACAAATTGTAAAAATTTTCAAAAATAAAAACATTTCTCTTCAATATCTTACCATATATATTATTCCCCTCTCACTTTAAAATTTATCAGGCTGGCTAACGACGAAAAATAGACTTACGGTCGAAAACTCAAGTTTTCGAAAACGCCCCTTGCTGTTTCAAAACCTTGATGCAGCCTGTAGTTCTTATGCATTGTTTTTAAAGCAAAGTTCTAATGCAGTTTTCCAATTTTTTACGTCGCTTTCGGCAAAAAAAAAAAAACAATAATAATAATAGCCTGCGTGTGTGTGTTTATATTTTAATAAAGCTTAAAAGCACTGCACTTAGTTGTTCGGTTAAATTGATAAGTTTTTTTTCGGTAGAGCGTTCGGCTATAAAACTATCTGAACTTCGGGCAAGCTTGGGCTGTCTGACATAATATGCAAATTTATATTAGTATTACGCATTACATGTACTCATAACATACACACGTAATAAAATAAATGCAGTGGGAATGCTACTTGGTGTTTCGATTCCTTTATGCAGGCTACAGTTATCATTCGGATAAGTTGACTTTTAATCGAAGGATGTTCTTCCTTTTTTTAAGCTTTGACTCCGTACAGACCACTAAACATAATGTAAGCACAAAAAAGTATTAGATTTACCTCAGGGGAACCCTTTAACATTTTCTTTGTTTCTTTTTGCTGAAATATAGATTTTTCTAATAGCAGTGTTCGACCTTTTATACAAATGAAAAAAATTCTACGCCAAATTAAAACTCCGAGTTTCACCCAAAAAATACATTTTGTCTACGTTCGAAAAATTACACTTAAAAAACGGACTCAGTTCAACTGGTTTTGGTTTTGAATTTTAAGTGTTCGATTAAAAGAGAACATGTGCG